>NC_092162.1:7724877-7884877 GCF_045791955.1 Oncorhynchus clarkii lewisi | reverse complement strand
CCATCCGAACTGTTACTTCCAGTAAAATATGCTCTTCATGAAGTCAAAGAAGGGCAGTATTTCTGTTATTTGAATTACATATTTTAATTCCTTCTGAATATTTCGTATTTTGTCATTTGAATTACACTGGGCTGAACCTACACTCCAATGTATTGTGTATTTTGTAATTTTCAAAATACTGGTATTTGTATTTTTTAAATCCTAAATACTTTTATATACCATTTTTTTTAATAGCAGTTCACATGTGGCTCCCTTTCACCCTGCATTGGTATCACAAGTCTGATGGCACTATGGTGTGATAAAAAAAAAAGAGTCTGCTAAATCAACTAAATATAACAATTCCAAGAGTATTATTCTAATGAGCTCTGCCCAAAACAATACCGTGTGCTTTGCGGATTATTTTGGTATGTTCATTTTCACATATACTTTTACAATTGGATCATTTAGCAGACACTCTTAACCAGGGCGGCTCTCTCAACAACAACTTAACATAGTCATAGCAAGTAAAACGTTTTTTTTGTAATTGTTACTGAGAATGTTGCTGCTGTTGGGGCCGGATACTTGCAAATACATTTTTGTATGTTAAAATACATCTATTTTAATTAAATACTTAAAAAGGATTTTGTAGTTTATTTTTGATACATTGATCTTTATAGTATTTTGTAATTGTATTTTGTCATTTTTTTCCCCCATCCTTGCTAGAAACAGGGAAATGAGAGGGAAATGAGAGTCTCAGATCTTTTACGGTTCAATAAACAATCTCTCCATGTTAGCCACAGTGGCCACAATGACCATCATCATAGACTACGGTGAAACTGTGCCCCGCCTTCAGTTCCTTCAGGTCAGGCCTCTCCATACTGACCACCGCAGCCAGTATCTGGTCCCCCACACCATCCCTGGTCAAGGTGAAGTTAATCAGGGTGCACTGGGCCTGCAGCTCAGGCTGGCAGTGGGAGCTGGCAAGATTAGTGTGGAGGATCCGTCTGAAGCTGGGGTTGTGCTCACACTCCTTGTCCCCTATCTGAATGTACCCGCGGAGAGGTAGAAAGGAGAGGAGATGAGAGTAGAGGAAGGGGGATGGGAGGTGTTGGAGGTGAGATGATTGAAGACATGTTGTATTAAGATCAATCCAAATTTAAAGTGAGTCCATGCAACTTTCACTTGATGTAACATTTTATGGTAGGTATGCACCCCTCATGGTAGGATTTGGCCTAGTGGAACTGACTGACACGTTTATTTTAAAACAGATATCAGAGTTGATGTGGCCCTAAAACCGGGTCTACAGTCTCCTCTAGGTTCTCAATCAAAACCACGTCACCAGCAGATAGCGCTCTCTCTATGAAGTGGAGTTACCTGAGAAAGACACACAGTGAATTAGAGTTTTACTGTCACTAGAAGAGCATAAATGGGTCTTTATCAGTTTTACCAAACATTTTATGGACTTTATATGACGTGTTTGTTGGAACAAATGATGGGAAAATTTAATTGAAGAAAAAAATCTAATCTACACTACATTGTTATAGTAATTCATTAGACCAGGAAGTGATTCAGAGAAAAGTTAGTTATCTTTCTCACACAATCTGCCCAATAGAAGAGGCAATTATGGTCTCTATTAAGATTGAAGAGAGACGATAATATACCCTCTTCAGAAACTCTCTCCCGAACAGCTGCCATCTTGTGACTCACCTTCTCGGTCCGATGGGGATGACGCGTATCTCTTTTTTTATCCACTTGCTGCCCTGTAGCTGAGGGCGGTGGCGTTCTCTGTGGTGTCATGACTTTACTGTCATTAATCTGATGACTGTTATTTATTTAATCCACTAACTATGTTTAATTGTTACCCGATTAAATGAATCATGTAAACAATGAACTCATTAGGATTTGGGGCACCACGGAAGAGTTAGTTTAAACTCTTTAAAAAAACGTTTTTAAAAAGAATAGAAAACAAAGTGATAACTGGCTCAGGCCACAGTGTACTGTGTAATAGTTTGGTCCGCTAGAAAGTGTCATGTCCCATTTCAATCTTCAGGCCACTGCTTATATTGTGTTATATTATATTATATCCCCTGAATTAAACTAATATATATCTATTTCATCAATAAACAGTCATCTTATTAATCATTACCTGTTATCATCTTATTATATCATCATTCTGAACAGTCGTTACTGTCACATTGATATAAAGGATCAGGAGACAGGCGCAGGAATGCGTAATATTTTTTTTTATATTACCCAAATTACAGCGTGCCGTGTAAAGATACGGGGATGAAGACCAAACAAACACGTATACAAAACACAGGGTTGAAACCCAAACAAAAGAGTGAGGAGTACCTCGAATAAATACACGGGATGAGACCCGTAATCATCTGCACAATACAAGCGGCACGAAAGCCAAAACAACAAGGCACAGATACTCATACGACCAACGGACATTGGAACAATAATCAACAGCCCAATGGAAATCAAAGGACACATTTATACAATTACAATCAGGGAAATGGGGACTAGGTGTGCGTAATGACACAGTTCCGGAGGGATCCGTGACAGTAACCTCAATCATCTGCAAAAACCCCAGCCTTACTCATGATTCAGTACTACACAAATTGGTTTAATTATGTATGTACTAGCTAACTAAATAATAAACAGGATAACATACACACTTAACACATGAGACAAAAAGTCCCTAGCGGACTTTTACAATATGGTGGCTTTTTACACAACAACATGGAGAGGGAGAGAGATGTATCCACTTATCGTGGATACATTTCAGAACTATTCTCACAGTAATCACATGAACAGCCGCACGTTTGGAATAAGAAATCATGAGTATATTTATTATATCTGTCTTCTACTGTTGTTCACTCTGGAAGATAGCTAGTCTAATGTTAGTTTCCTGGTCTAATGTTAATCTCTGTTGGCAATGCCTTTATGCACTCTGGCTGAAGGGGACGGTTCCGTCAGTTTAACATGCTCTCTGACCTCACTCAGGGCGTGACTACTTATTGTGCAAGGGTACACTATATGTCGGCAAGTTCTCTTATAACTCCTAAAATCACATTCCTATCTTAACAAAAAAAATGCATCATGTTTCATATTATATGCACAATTTTTGGGATGAAAACTTGACAGATAAAGGGGATATACTTTCTATGTTATAGTATTTCGTCCATACCATTTTTAATGACATCACAAAATAAAAAACAATATGACAGTTTTCTATAGCTCCCCACTGACCATTCCCAAATTCTTATGTTAGAAATGTTGTTCCAGTATTCACTCTTGAGCGTGTTAGAGTTTCGGTGGGAAAACTGCCTGTGAAACAAAGGCACATTCCTATGCGCATTTTAAGATGGAGTCTTCTTCTACCTTAATGTACGACAGGCAGTGGAGGTGTCAAAAACCCACCCACCAGTTCCCTCCTCCCCTCTTCTGGTGAGAAGTGGTCTGGTGGAAGATTATTCATTGCAAACCTGATCTGCTCATCTGGATTACAGAGTGGACATCCTGTCGTCCGGCAGGCCCCTTGTTCTGCCACGCCACAATGTCAGCGTTGTCCATCAGCATGGCCAGAGGGTCCAGGTCAGGGGTCACTGGGAGAGAGAGGAGCTGCTGTGGTCATCCTTTATCAGCATATAATACTGTCGTAGAATGTAAGTCAGTTACTAGGAAAATCTTCAAACCATCTCCCATGTTGTCAAACTGTGTTGTAGCCCACATAAAGCTTTTGATATTGTCATGTGAACCGCCTAGTAATTGTGTATTCTCTCGCCCTGTAGTTGACTGAGGAAAGATCTCCAGGTGTTGTCTATGAGCTGGTGGCAGTAGCCCTTAGTGAAGTATCCCAGCTAGGAGACACAAAGTCCTCTCCCGACATCTGAAACTCTACACCACCTCCTCCCAGCACACATTCTCCAGCCAGAGCACGTTCTCCAGCCACGGCACGTTCTCCAGCCAGGGCACGTTCTCCAGCCAGGGCACGTTCTCCAGCCAGGGCACGTTCTCCAGCCAGGGCACGTTCTCCAGCCAGGGCACATTCTCCAGCCAGGGCACGTTCTCCAGCCAGGGCACGTTCTCCGACGTCAGACCATCCACCTACAGACCACAACACAATGTGACATGACATGGCATAACTACTGAGTGACACAGGACAGATCACAACTCAAGATTCCCACATACTATATGTAACTAGAATTTTCTGGCAAATCTCATATTGATATAAAAGCATGATTTACACAAAAGGCAATTAGCATTCTACCCTGAGTGACACTGATGACCCACACTGCACCCTGCTAGCTGCAGACTCCTTCAAAAGTAAACAGTCAGTACTCTAACTGTCTTAAAGTTATAGAACACAGCTGGTTCAGAAATAATAAGCTTAACTAATCAATAATGATTACATTGTTGAAAATGCTGAGCGCTTTATTCCCTTCTTCATCTAGTGGATCCTCCTCACGCTGTCAACACATCTCCTTACTGAATACTAATCAGTACCGTGTGTGTGTGTGTGTGTGTGTGTGTGTGTGTGTGTGTGTGTGTGGGGGGGGGGGGGGGGGGGGGGGGGGGGGGGCTACTCACCAGGTGGTTTGAGAGGGAGATGGTGCAAGCGGTGGACTCAGCCTCCTGCTGTCATTTTAACTTGTCGTCCACGGCTTTATCAAACTTGGCTGTCAGCTTGGCCAGTTTCTCATTAAGGTGCTGTCACACACACAAACACAATGGCGAGAGAGCGAGCGAGAGAAAAGCGATTTTGCTTGGTAAGATGACAGATAAAACGTCAAATGATCTAAACGCTCATTACCCGACGACAAGCTACAAACAGGTTTACTCCGGATGAAACAAAACTTTCAGTCTTCTGAAAGTGGCCGAAAAGTTATCCGTCTCCACCAAGGATTGGTGGAATTATTATTATTATTTAAATTAGATTTGCTAATAACCCCTGATTCAGGATCCTTTCTCTGCAGAAATACTCTTGCTGACGGCCAAACAAATGACACGGAAAATAGTGGATTTGGAACTTATTCGAGAATAAATCAAATCAAAATGTATTGGTCACATACACGTGTTTTGCAGATATTATTGCCAGTGTCGCGAAAATGCTTGTAAAACAAGGAACTCTTCCGGGTTGGGCGTTAGCAGGCACCAAGGCAGCTGCTGCATGATCTGACTACATTCAGATGGACTGGGGGAGAAACTGCTGAGAGGATTGCCATTGACAACCGATTTTTACTGGTATTTACTGGTACAGCCTTTTTAAGTAGAACTCACTTCAGAGATGTAAAAACTATTTGTAAGGAAACAGAGGTGTTATTGCATACACTATTACATTATTGTTATATACATTCCAAGATATATACAACATGTTCATTCTAATACCAGGATGTAGTGAACTATTTCAAAACTAACCACTGTTTCTAACTGGTCAGCGTTAACTCACGCTGATCTTGGTCTTGATGATTGTGAGCTTGTCCTGTGCTGTGGCCTGCTCAGCGTTGGCCTTGCTCAGAACCTGGCCTCACCAGACATGTCACCAACTGAGCATGTGTGGGATGCTCTGGATCGACCTGTACGAAAGTGTGTTCCAGTTCCCTCCAATATCCAGCAACTTCACACAGCCATTGAAAGGAGTGGGACAACATTCCACAGGCCACAACCAACAGCCTGATCAACTTTAAGTGAAAGAGATGTGTCACACTGCATGAGGCAAATGGTGGTCACACCAGATACTGGCTGGTTTTCTGATCCACACCCTTCCTTTTTTAAGCTAACTGTGACCATCTGTATTCCCAGTCATGTGAAATTCATAGATTATTACCGAATGAATTTATTTCGATTGACTGATTTCCTTATGAACTGCAACTTGAACTGCAACTTGAACTGCAACTTGAATGAATGTCCTTCCACTTCATGATTGTGTCCCACTTGTTGTTGATTCTTCACAAAAAGATACAGTTTTATATCTTTATGTTTGAAGCCTGAAATGTGGCAAAAGGTCGCAAAGTTCAAGGGGGCCGAATACTTTCGCAAGGCACTGTATACAAAAAATGTATCACTAGCCACTTTAAACAATGCCACTTAATATAATGTTTACATACCCAACATTACTCATCTCATATGTATATATTGTACTCTATA
This sequence comes from Oncorhynchus clarkii lewisi, assembly GCF_045791955.1. Taxonomy (NCBI): domain Eukaryota; kingdom Metazoa; phylum Chordata; class Actinopteri; order Salmoniformes; family Salmonidae; genus Oncorhynchus; species Oncorhynchus clarkii. The sequence goes on along the minus strand of NC_092162.1, from coordinate 7,878,745 downwards.
CCATCTACTGCATCTTGCCATCTTTATGTAATACATGTATCACTAGCCACTTTAAACAATGCCACTTAATATAATGTTTACATACCCTACATTACTCATCTCATATGTATATATTGTACTCTATACAATCTACTGCATCTTGCCTATGCCGTTCTGTACCATCACTCATTCATATATCTGTATGTACATATTCTTCATCCCTTTACACTTGTGTGTATGAGGTAGTTGTTGTGAAATGTTAGGTTAGATTACTCGTTGGTTATTACTGCATTGTCGGAACTAGAAGCACAAGCATTTCGCTACACTCGCATTAACATCTGCTAAACATGTGTATGTGACAAATAAAATGTTTTATTTTATTTTATCTCAACCCTTTACAATGAAGATCTGTGAAGTTACTTTGATTTTTATGAATTATCTTTGAAAGACCAGGGTCCTGAAAATGTGTTACGTCCGTCGTCGGAATGAGACCAAAGTGCAGGAAAGTGTACATCTTCCTTCCTTTACATTTACTATAATATTCACAGCTCAATCAATGTCCAGCAGTCTCTTACACCCTATCTGTTCTCCATTGGTTTTATATGAAAGAGTTGTGGGATTCACTAAGGACCTGAGTGGTTTAAGGTGTTCTGTGTTCACCCAACCAGAACCGACATCTCTATCCCAGCTAGGCTAACCTCTCTAAAGACTCCTATTAGTATTTCTTCTTATTATTCTGCTTCTGTCAGCTCACTTTCTCTGTTTTATTCACATTTTCCTTCTCTAGAACTGAAGTGTAGTACCTCAAAATAAATCAATGTTTTCCTCTTTCGTTCATCCTTTTCTCTCAATTAATAACCTGGCAGAGTAGATTCCAGTTTCCCTCTTAAGTGTTTTTCATTCATCTCTGCCTTTGCCCATTATCCCTCCTTCTCATCTGGCATAATAGCTTGGTAGTGCTGAGTGAGTAGTGCTTTTTGAGGTCGCTTTACTTGTAGGGTTTTTCATATTTATTTACACATTGAATGCACTATGCATTATGTGGGTTGAATGCTGTAACAACAGAGACTCAAATTATTGTGGTAGTGACGGTCCATTATCACTAAATAACCATCATTTACTCACATTACTTTATTTTCATAAAACATTTTCAGTTGAACACAACAGAACACAACAGTCACTTACTAGAGACAGGCACCTATTTGAGCCAGGTGTCTATTTCCTTAATGCACACATTTCCCATTTGCATTGTTAATTGATTCATTCCAGCATTCACTCAATACATTTATTTCCTTCCTGCACTAAAGTGTTATCATTTACACACTTGATCACGTTTATTTTGTCTGAGTATGAGAAAAAAGTTTCCTTGACAGAATAATGATTCTCCTCTCTGCATTTTCGGGAGTTCTTACTTTCACCACTAGAGGGCGATCGGCCAATTGCTGGGGGTCTGTACTCCCTAAAGTTGTTGACTGTTATTGTGCTTGCCAGCTAGCAGTTCTCAGTTGTTACCAGCCAACTTGTTAAATCTAGCAGTTTCTTACTGGCGATAGAAATGGAGGATTGCCATCATTTTATCAAGCAATTATTGAATTATTGATAATAATTATTGAATTATTGAAACATTAAATCTCGTAAACAATTCATGGTAATCGAGTTTGGGAAAAGCTGTTCTATGTGGAACCATACGGACCTAAAGAACCCTTTGAGTCCTTAAATGGTAACCTCGTACAAACCATTCTGATCTTGCAGCTTGCGAGATCAGGATGGTTCGTACGACGCCACTTCAATGTTTCTTTGCAGTTTAAAAAAGGGTAGGAGCGGTGGCTCATTCAAATAATTTGGGCCGTGGTTTGTTCACAACTCTTTTTCTGCAACTGTGAGTCAGTGTCATTCCAGTTGATCTAATAGGTTGTGTTATGCTGTTGCATGTCATATCTGACTGGCTAATGATGGTGTCTTGTGGAAGAGTCATATATGTCCTTGAGTCATTTAAGAAGTTTTGTCTAAATCAGTAGGTCTCAATTCTCTCCTCAGGGACCCCCAGCCATTCCAGAGCTAGCAAACCTGACTCAGCCTGTTAGTAAACACAATAAAACAAATGGTATTTAACAATACAGTATGGTATATAGTATGGTAACTATATTATATAGTAATATAATATAGTCCATTCTCTGGACGGTTCTGACCTAGAATATGTGGACAACTACAAATACCTAGGTGTCTGGTTAGACTGTAAACTATCCTTCCACACCCACATTAAGCATCTCCAATCCAAAATTAAATCTAGAATCAGCTTCCTATTTTGCAACAAAGCATCCTTCACTCAGGCTGCCGAACATACCCTCGTAAAACTGACCATCCAACCGATCCTCGGAGAGCCATGCTTCCTCCGAAACATGACCCTGCCAAGCCACACTTCTTCTTGACGCACTGCTTGCTCAACCCGGAAGCCAGCAGCACCAATGTGTAAGAGGAAACACCGTAAAGCTGGCCACCAAAGTCAGCGTGCGTGCGCCCAGCACGACACATACAGCCTGACCTACTGGTACAGCCATACAGCCTGACCTACTGGTACAGCCATACAGCCTGACCTACTGGTACAGCCATACAAATCAAATCAAATGTTATTTGTCACATACACATGGTTAGCAGATGTTAATGCGAGTTTAGAGAAATGCTTGTGCTTCTAGTTCCGACAATGCAGTAATAACCAACGAGTAATCTAACCTAACATTTCACAACAACTACCTCATACACACAAGTGTAAAGGGATGAAGAATATGTACATACAGATATATGAAAGAGTGATGGTACAGAACGGCATAGGCAAGATGCAGTAGATGGTATCGAGTACAGTATTTACATATGATATGAGTAATGTAGGGTATGTAAACATTATATTAAGTGACATTGTTTAAAGTGGCTTGTGATACATTTTTTACATACATTTTTCCAATATTAAAGTGGCTGGAGTTGTGTCAGTATGTTGGCAGCAGCCACTCGATGTTAGTGGTGGCTGTTTAACAGTCTGATGGCCTTGAGATAGAAGCTGTGTTTCAGTCTCTCGGTCCCAGCTTTGATGCACCTGTACTGACCTTGCCTTCTGGATGGTGGCGGTGTGAACAGGCAGTGGCTCGGGTGGTTAATATCCTTGATGATCTTTTTGGCCTTGCAGTGACATCGGGTGCTGTAGGTGTCATGGAGGGCAGGTAGTATGCCCCCGGTGATGAAAGACACGGTGATGCGTTATGGGGAGCTAAAAACAGGAAATTAAATTGAATCAGATTCTGGGTTAGCCAAACCCAAACTAGCTAGCTAGTTAGCTACCTAGCCATTTGATTTGCACTCGACCTCAAAACACAATTTCAACAGCATAATTATATCTTAGAAATACGTATCCTATATAATTATATCTTAGAAATACGTATCCTATATAATTATATCTTAGAAATACGTATCCTATATAATTATATCTTAGAAATACGTATCCTATATAATTATATCTTAGAAATACGTATCCTATATAATTATATATCTTAGAAATACTTATCCTATATAATTATATCTTAGAAATACTTATCCTATATAATTATATCTTAGAAATACGTATCCTATATAATTATATCTTAGAAATACGTATCCTATATAATTATATCTTAGAAATACGTATCCTATATAATTATATCTTAGAAATACTTATCCTATATAATTATATCTTAGAAATACGTATCCTATATAATTATATCTTAGAAATACTTATCCTATATAATTATATCTTAGAAATACGTATCCTATATAATTTATATCTTAGAAATACTTATCCTATATAATTATATCTTAGAAATACTTATCCTATATAATTATATCTTAGAAATACTTATCCTATATAATTATATCTTAGAAATACTTATCCTATATAATTATATCTTAGAAATACTTATCCTATATAATTATATCTTAGAAATACGTATCCTATATAATTATATCTTAGAAATACTTATCCTATATAATTATATCTTAGAAATACGTATCCTATATAATTATATCTTAGAAATACGTATCCTATATAATTATATCTTAGAAATACGTATCCTATATAATTATATCTTAGAAATACTTATCCTATATAATTATATCTTAGAAATACGTATCCTATATAATTATATCTTAGAAATACTTATCCTATATAATTATATCTTAGAAATACGTATCCTATATAATTTATATCTTAGAAATACTTATCCTATATAATTATATCTTAGAAATACTTATCCTATATAATTATATCTTAGAAATACTTATCCTATATAATTATATCTTAGAAATACTTATCCTATATAATTATATCTTAGAAATACTTATCCTATATAATTATATCTTAGAAATACTTATCCTATATAATTATATCTTAGAAATACTTATCCTATATAATTATATCTTAGAAATACTTATCCTATATAATTATATCTTAGAAATACTTATCCTATATAATTATATCTTAGAAATACTTATCCTATATAATTATATCTTAGAAATACTTATCCTATATAATTATATCTTAGAAATACTTATCCTATATAATTATATCTTAGAAATACGTATCCTATATAATTATATCTTAGAAATACTTATCCTATATAATTACATCTTAGAAATACGTATCCTATATAATTATATCTTAGAAATACTTATCCTATATAATTATATCTTAGAAATACGTATCCTATATAATTATATCTTAGAAATACTTATCCTACTCCAGAAATACATAATATTACAAAGGCAGGAGATAATAATTAAAGTGCAACTTTTCTCTGTTTATGGCTAAGAACAAATATATCGCCAGGAGTGAAGATGTGCGTTCACTTCAAGAGCCATGGCGGAGATACGAGGTTTGACAGACAACTTTGAGAGCCAATGGACTTAAGAGTTTTGATGACAAGCAATTTTGAATACAGGTAATTGGTCAAGGGGTCGTGAAATTTTAATACAGACTTAAAAGGGAACCAATATTATTGATTCATATTAAAAATATATATTATCACAAAATTTGGAGTTAGGAGGATTTCATCCGACAGAGACGACATACGTAATAATATAAATCTTTGTAACTGAAGTGATTTGCTAAAATGTAACGAGGTAAAAAGTAAGTTACTTCCTTCAGAAATTACTTGAGTAAGAGTACAAGTACAGCCCATAGAGAGTAACTAGAAAAGTACTAGTTCCTCCAAAACTGTAAAGGGCATTAACGGTCTGGATTCAAACCCATGCTGACTCTGGGATGTGAGTGCCAAGGTCAGCAGCTGTAGCCACTGGACCACACAGGCACTAAGACAACCACTATTGTATTCTGCGTATTGCTTGTCTTGAACATAAAATAAAACAATTATCCAATAAGACAGAATGAAAAATAAATTTTCCCCTAAAAATATTGTCAATGTATTATAATGCACATAAGAATTCACACGAGACGTGCCTGTATGTATGTGCCTGTATGGAGCTTACATAGGCTACTTGAACTGACGCCCAGTGGTCATGCAGTCTTGTGTAGCCTACAAACACCGGTCTTGAATAAATTCTAAAAGCATTAACAAGAGCAAGGTATTGTGTTTCATTTGAAAACAGCATCACATTTTGTAAAAGCAGAATATAAGCAGAACAAAAGTGGAATAAAAGCAGAATAAAAGCGGAATAAAAGCAGAATATAAGCAGAATAAAAGTGGAATATACATTAAAATCGTCCTGCTACAGGATTATTTTCCACCTGTGATGAAATGGGCCATATTAAGATCTGTATAGTTCTGTTCCTCCTCATCTGCCACAGCCTTACAGTTGCTCATCTGAAGTGTTTTTTTTAATGATTGGTATGATCCAAAATTACGTTTTGGTTCATTCAACCTTTGTCTGAAATCAAGTAACAAATTTGACAGATCAATGTGATTTTTTTATTTTTTTTGTAATTGAATGAACGCTTCTAAATTGCGTTGAACACCTCATGTGCATTTGCATTGCATAGCGGTGGGTACAATGCAGCCAAACCAAATAATTATACAGCCATCGGCTACCTTGACATCCTGCAATTTATATTGGCTAATAAAGATAAGGCAGGTCAGCAAAAATAAAGACGTGTCTTGAAATAAACAATGATATTCGTTTGATTGGTATTTGACTATTCATTTCTGCAAAACATGCAGTCTTGATGGAGTTGTTGTAGCTTTCTAGCTTGCTAGCTTATTCCAACACAATGCTAGATCAGAGTGGGCTAGTTCGTTTTGCATGGCCCGGTGCACTTAGATATCTTGCTATCTTAGTGTTTTCTTTTATCATCTATTTGCAACATAACATGACAAAACTCTTTGGGCACTTTAGTATCTACTTACACGATTCGCCTCCATCACTGAAACTACCAGCGTTCCTTACTTTCAACTCCAACTCCTGGGCGGCCAGCTGGGCCTTCAGGCTGTCCAACAATCGCAGGAGAGAATAGGAGTGGGCAGAAGTCATGGCAAAGGTCACAGAGGTCAGGGTTGAGGTTTGGTTGATTCTTCTATCTGTGATTGTTACAAGTGGAGCATGGCGTCTCCTATGACATCTGTGATGAAAAGAGAGAAGGCTGTAGAAATCAATGTGCATATTACACACACATAATGAATCCGTTTATTGACCAATAGAATCTCTCCAGCAGGTTTGAGTGACAGCTAATTTGTTTCAGTTGGTGTCCCTTTGTTTGATCATATTAGTTTTACTATCATTGAAACACAATGATAATTTACATTTTTTATCTCTCCAAAAGCGACAAAGAAAGAAGATAAATAGATGAGTTTAAATAAATGTTTTCACAGGACCAAACCTTTAAACATCCATCCCTCAGAACTGACATTATTCTATCATTAAAAGCCTTTTGATCCATTACATTGAAAAGCAGTCAAAGGCAGTCCAAAAAATGAACAGAAAGGGAATGGAGAAATAACTATTCATAATTAATAGCCTTAGCTCTAGAAAAGTTATTTCACATTTTAGTTATTTAGCAGATGCTCTTATCCAGAGCAACTTACAGTAGTGAGTGCACACATTTTCATACTTATTTTCTTACTGGTCCCCCGTGGGAATCGAACCCAGACAACCCTGCCGTTGCAAGTGCCATGCTCTACCAACTGAAACACGCCAAACCACTTACAATTCCCACAGAAAGCGTACGTGTTTCTACATTACTGTCTGATTTCATCAAAACGTTGCACAGGGGAAATAAAACACAGAGTGATTTTTGTTTTTCTGTGAGTTAGTTAACTAAACATGACGTGAGAGAACTGAGCAGTGTTGTGTAGAAGATGTCTCTGTTGGGTCCTGATGCCTACGAAATCAACCCAGACAGAACCAGACGACCACCAAGTGAACCTTCAGTGATGGGTGGGGTGGATACATAGAGCGAGATGGAGGGGGAGTAGAGAGAGGGAGGAGATAGAAAGTGTGGGGGAGGAATAGAGAGGGAGAGAAGAGAGACAATGTGCAAGACGGAGAGGGATGGCGAGAGAGAGGGAGAGTGTTTGTGAGGTAAACAGTACAATTCCTCTACATCTGGACAGCTCTCTGTATACATGTACCATTGTGTATAAGGCTACCACCTACCCACACATGATACCCTAGCTTCTAGACAAGGTATGTTGTCTTTATCAATTAAAATCCTGATAAATATCTTCCCTCGCTCCATTTATGGAAGATAAGTCCACGCTAAACAAACCTAGTTATTTCCACGATCTCATTTACAGGAGAGCAGGTGTTTTCCCCTACAGCATGGGTGTCAAACTCTGGCCCGTGGGCCAAATTTGGCCCGCGGGGTAATTATATTTGGCCCGCGAGACAATACCAAATTACTACTAGAGCTGGCCCGCCGGTATTATACAGCGCATTCACCACTAATACTACGAATCCCATAATGCTCTGCTGTTTTCGCGCGCCAATCAGGACAGGACCCAGAAACGCTCTCTCCTCTGTGACATTAGTCATAGCAACATAGACGCTACAACTGTCAGCGAGCTAACCCTTCCCAAAAATGGCGAAAAGAAAGGCAGAAAACAGGAGCTTTCTGGACAAGTGGGAGGCAGAATATCTGTTTACATATGTAAAAGACAAACCTGTTTGTCTTGTTTGTGGAGTTAACGTGGCTGTAAGTAAAGAGTACAACATTAGACGACACTATGAAACGAAACACCATGACAAATACAAGGACCTGGACATGACTCAAAGGAGCCAGAAAGTAGAGGAGATGAAAAGAAGTTTGGTTTCACAACAGAATATGTTTAAAAAAGCCACATCACAAAGCGAGGCTGCTGTAAAGGCTAGTTATATAGTGGCAGCAGAGATCGCAAAATCAGACCGGCCCTTTAATGAGGGAGAGTTCATGAAAAAGTGCATGATGAAGGTTTGTGACCTCGTATGCCCAGAGAAAAAACAAGCATTTTCAAACGTGAGCCTGAGCAGGAACACAGTAGCTGATCGCACATGTGATCTTGCCACCAATCTGTATGACCAGCTGATGGAAAAGGGAAAAGATTTTGTTGCGTTCTCCCTCGCTGTGGATGAGAGCTGCGACGCATCTGATACTGCTCAGCTGTCAGTCTTCATCCGTGGAGTGGACTCAAATCTGTGTGTTACGGAGGAGCTATTAGGATTCAAATCAATGCATGGCACAACCACAGGAAGGGAAATCTTTGAGGAGGTTTCCAAATGTGTAACTGAAATAAAGCTGCCGTGGGATAAACTCGTTGGATTAACGACAGATGGTGCGCCAGCGATGTGCGGTAAAAAGAGTGGGCATGGTTTGGGAGAAGATGCGGGAAGAGAACTGTGCAGGTGAGCTAACTGTTTACCACTGCATCATACATCAGGAAGCACTGTGTGCCAAAGCCCTAAAGATGGAACATGTTATGACCACAGTAACACAGGTAGTTAACTTTATAAGAGCCAAAGGTCTAAATCACCGCCAGTTTAAATCTTTTCTGGAGGAGTGTGGTTCGGAATACGCAGACGTGCCGTATCACACAGAGGTGAGATGGCTAAGCAGAGGAAAAGTACTGAACAGATGTTTCGAGCTGCGTGAGGAAATATGTCAATTCCTGGAAACCAAAGGGAAGGATACAGCAGAGCTCCAGGAGCAAAAGTTCCTGTGTGAGCTGGCCTTTCTCTGTGACATCTCGAGCCATCTCGATGCGCTGAACCTGCAGCTTCAGGGGCGGGGGCGCATCATCACAGACATGTACGCTGCAGTGAGGGCCTTCAAAACTAAACTGTGCCTGTGGGAGAATCAGATGCTGCAAGGAAACCCTTGCCATTTTCCCTGCTGCCAATCCATAAAAGCGCAGATCTCTACCGCCGTGTTCCCATGCGCACAGTTTGCTGAAAAACTCAGTGTTCTCGCCGCTGAGTTTAGCCGGCGATTTGCCGACTTTGATGCCCAGAAATGCAAGTTTGAACTGCTTAGTAATCCCTTCGCAGTTGATGTGGAAAATGCACCAACCAACATCCAAATGGAGCTGATTGAACTCCAGTGCAACGACACGCTGAAGTCAAAGTATGATGCTGTGGGCGCCGCACAGTTTCCACGGTTCATCCCTGACACAATGCCTCAGCTCCGCACCCAAGCTGCTCAGATGCTCTCCATGTTCGGCAGCACTTATCTATGCGAGCAACTTTTCTCCTCGATGAAGATGACCAAAACAACTCACAGGAGACGTCTGACTGATGAACATCTTCGCTCGATACTGAGGATTTCTTCAGCTCAGAGCTTGAGCCCAGACATTGATGAACTAGCATCCAAGAAGAGATGCCAGGTATCTGGCTTGGGCACATCAGATTAGACCAGTGTGCAATAATTAACGTTTTCTTTATGCACTTTTTCTTGCTACAAGGCATGGGCTTGAATGGTTGATTGATTTATTATCATTTTATTTGTAAAATTATTAGCCAGTGGAAAAAGTTTATTTTGGTATTTAAATCAGAAGGCTGCAAATAGAAAATAGGCATACAATTTTTATTTACATTTTATTTATTTAATAAATGAATGCCATTGATGTGTTTTTTCATTTGAAATTCGATTTTGCATGTCTCCACTATTAAATTATATATTGTATGGTAATAAGCGATGCGTGTTCCATATTCAATGTTAAAGCAAAACTTGTTTGGGTCCATATTAAAAGGTTCATTTGTTCAATGTTGGCCCGTGACTTTGTTCAGGTTTTACATTTTGGCCCACTGGGTATTTGAGTTTGACACCCCTGCCCTACAGGATCATTACCAGTTCATAGGGCTGGGATTCTGGGAATCTGGGAATCTGGGAATCTGGGATTCTGGGATTCTGGGAATCTGGGAATCTGGGATTCTGGGATTCTGGGAATCTGGGATTCTGGGAATCTGGGATTCTGGGATTCTGGGAACACTAGAACACTAGCACACTAGGCCGCGAGAACACTAAAACACTAGACCACTAGAACACTAGAACACTAGCACATAAGCACACTAGCACACTAGAACACTAGACCACTAGAACACTAGCACACTAGAACACTAGAACACTAGACAACTAGAACACTAGAACACTAGACCACTAGAACATAAGCACACTAGCACACTAGAACACTAGAACACTAGACCACTAGAACACTAGCACACTAGAACACTAGAACACTAGACAACTAGAACACTAGAAAACTAGACCACTAGAACACTAGAACACTAGCACACAAGCACACTAGCACAATAGAACACTAGCACACTAGAACACTAGAACACTAACACACTACCACACTAGAACACTAGACTACTAGAACACTAGCACACTAGCACCCTAGAACACTAGCACACTAGCACACTAGAACACTAGCACACTAGCACCCTAGAACACTAGCACACTAGAACACTAGAACACTAGATCATAAGCACTCTAGAACACTAGAACACTAGACCACTAGAACACTAGCACACTAGAACACTAGAACACTAGCACATTAGAACACTAGACAACTAGAACACTAGCACAATAGCACACTAGAACACTAGAACACTAGCACACTAGAACACTAGACCACTAGCACACTAGAACACTAGAACACTAGACTACTAGAAAACTAGAACACTAGAACACTGGTACACTAGCACACTAGAACACTAGCACAAGAGAACCCTAGCACAATAGAGCACTAGAACACTAGACGTCTAGAACACTAGCACACTAAAACACTAGAACACTAGCACACTAGAACACTAGACCGCTAGAACACTAGAACACTAGCACACTAGCACACTAGCACACTGGAACACTAGCACACTAGAACACTAGCACAATAGAACACTAGCACAATAGAACACTAGAACACTAGACCACTAGAACACTAGCACAGTAGAACACTAGAACACTAGCACACTAGAACACTAGAACACTAGCACACTAGCACAATAGAACACTAGCACACTAGCACACTAGAACACTAGCACAATAGAACACTAGCACACTAGAACACTAGCCCAATAGAACACTAGCGCAATAGAACACTAGCACACTAGCACAATAGAACACTAGACAACTAGAACACTAGACCACTAGCACACTAGCACACTAGAACACTAGCACACTAGAACACTAGCACACTAGCACACTAGAACACTAGCACACTAGAACACTAGCACACTAGCACACCTGAACACTAGCACACTAGAACACTAGAACTCAATCAAATCATTTTTTCAGAACATAGAAACGTGTGGCTTTAAAAGCTTAACTATTTTCTCTTCATCATCCATTAAGAAAAATAGTACCTGCTTTTTAAAATTTTATCCGGTTCCCTGTCAGGTAGAGGGGATGTTTATCCGGTTCCCTGTCAGGTAGAGGGGATGTTTATCCGGTTCCCTGTCAGGTAGAGTGGATGTTTATCCGGTTCCCTGTCAGGTAGAGGGCATGTTTATCCGGTTCCCTGTCAGGTAGAGGGGATGTTTATCCGGTTCCCTGTCAGGTAGAGTGGACGTTTATCCAGTTCCCTGTCAGGTAGAGTGGATGTTTATCCGGTTCCCTGTCAGGTAGAGTGGACGTTTATCCGGTTCCCTGTCAAGTAGAGTGGACGTTTATCCGGTTCCCTGTCAGGTAGAGTGGACGTTTATCCGGTTCCCTGTCAAGTAGAGTGGACGTTTATCCGGTTCCCTGTCAGGTAGAGTGGACGTTTATCCGGTTCCCTGTCAAGTAGAGTGGACGTTTATCCGGTTCCCTGTCAGGTAGAGGGGATGTTTATCCGATTCCCTGTCAGGTAGAGTGAACGTTTATCCGGTTCCCTGTCAAGTAGAGTGGACGTTTATCCGGTTCCCTGTCAGGTAGAGGGGATGTTTATCCGGTTCCATGTCAGGTAGAGGGGATGTTTATCCGGTTCCCTGTCAGGTAGAGGGGATGTTTATCCGGTTCCCTGTCAGGTAGAGGAGTCGTTTATCTGGTTCTCTGTCAGGTAGAGGGGATGTTTATCCGGTTCCCTGTCAGGTAGAGGGGATGTTTATCCGGTTCCCTGTCAGGTAGAGTGGAAGTTTATCCGGTTCCCTGTCAAGTAGAGGAGACGTTTATCCGGTTCCTCGTCAGGTAGAGTGGATGTTTATCCGGTTCCCTGTCAGGTAGAGGAGTCGTTTGTCTGGTTCTCTGTCAAGTAGAGGGGACGTTTATCCGGTTCCCTGTCAGGTAGAGGGGACGTTTATCCGGTTCCCTGTCAGGTAGAGGAGACGTTTATCCGGTTCCCTGTCAGGTAGAGGAGATGTTTATCCAGTTCCCTGTCAGGTAGAGACGACACTACAACCTTCACATTTACCCAGCTGGACACCAGACAGTGCACTCTTAGAACAAAAAGGTGCTATCTAGAACCTAAAAGGGTTCTTTGGCTGTCCCCATAGAATAACCCTTTGAAGAACCCTTATTGGTTCCAGGCAGAACCCCTTTGGTTCCAGGTAAAAACCCTTTTTGGCTTCCATGTAGAACACATTTCACAGAGAGTTCTACATGGAACCCAAAATGATTTTACCTGAAACCAAAAAGGTTATACCTGGAACCAAAATGGGTTCTCCTATTGGGACAGCCGCAGAATCCTTTGGAACCCTTTCTTGTTAGAGTGTAGTCTCCCACAGAAATTAGTGTCAGAGAGACAAGAGAAGAGGAGGTGTGTGTGTGTGTGTGGGTTCATTGTAAAAAGTATAACAGCATTGTTCGCCCACACAACTCTACACTGACACAGGAAGGTCTAGGAGCCACACACACACACATACACATACACACACACACACACACACACACACACACACACACACACACTTGTGCGTATAACACAAGAATTCAGCAGCCCTGATCGTTTCCCAGATACATCCTGTGGTATCAGCTCATCTATGCTCCAACCTACTCTCTCTCCTCTCATTGCACTTCTCCTCCAATGGGTTGTGAGAAGGAGGCGAGGAGAGAGGAGCAAGTACGTGAGGAGAGAGGACTTGAGGAGAGAGGACGTGAGGAGAGAGGAGAAAGGACGTGAGGAGTACAGTATGTTCCCACTGACTCTGTCAGTTCCGGGAAATTAGTGATTGTGTGATTCTGTTGTTGTGTGCCTGTGTGTGCGCATCATCTCGATGTTGTCGACCTCCTGTAGGAACAGACTCCAGCGCCTCCTGTGGCCAAGCATTGAACCAGTCGATGGCTGGAAATTTCCTTCTACGTACCCGCAGCATACTGCCCACCGGAAGGAAATACAGGGCCACCTACACACACACACACACACCTAGGAGCGTCAGCCTACTGCCCCCAGGGGAGAAACACACAGCCGCATACATACTGTAGCACAAGGATGAGGAATGTGTGTGTGTGTGTGTGTGTGTGTGTGTGTGTGTGTGTGTGTGTGTGTGTGTGTGTGTGTGTGTGTGTGTGTGTGTGTGTGTGTGTGTGTGTGTGTGAGATCCAGCCTCTCAAAGCACCGACCCATGGGAATATATTACCCTCGTTTACTCTGTCCCAAACCCCAGAACGCTCAGCTCAACTAGGAAGGAGAGTCAAGAGGCACCAATCATCAGCAGCATAGCACAGCTAATCCCTGGGCAGCCTGCCTTCACTGAGAGAACAGGGTATAGTGGTTGCACATCAGTAATGTAGTCACACATATAAAAGAGGCTGGCCTACAGTTTAGAAATCAAATAAAGGCATTGTTTGCATACACAGATTTGCAGATGTTATCACAGGTATAGCGAAATGCTTGTGTTTCTAGCTCCAACAGTAATACTTAACAATATGCTTGTGTTTCTAGCTCCAACAGTAATACCTAGCAATATGCTTGTGTTTCTAGCTCCAACAGTAATACCTAGCAATATGCTTGTGTTTCTAGCTCCAACAGTAATACCTAGCAATATGCTTGTGTTTCTAGCTCCAACAGTAATACCTAGCAATATGCTTGTGTTTCTAGCTCTAACAGTACAGTAATATCTAGCAATATGCTTGTGTTTCTAGCTCCAACAGTAATACCTAACAATATGCTTGTGTTTCTAGCTCCAACAGTAATACCTAACAATGTGCTTGTGTTTCTAGCTCCAACAGTACAGTAATACCTAGCAATATGTTTGTGTTTCTAGCTCCAACAGTAATACCTAGCAATATGCTTGTGTTTCTAGCTCCAACAGTAATACCTAGCAATATGCTTGTGTTTCTAGCTCCAACAGTAATACCTAACAATATGCTTGTGTTTCTAGCTCCAACAGTAATACCTAACAATATGCTTGTGTTTCTAGCTCCAACAGTAATACCTAGCAATATGCTTGTGTTTCTAGCTCCAACAGTAATACCTAGCAATATGCTTGTGTTTCTAGCTCCAACAGTAATACCTAGCAATATGCTTGTGTTTCTAGCTCCAACAGTACAGTAATACCTAGCAATATGCTTGTGTTTCTAGCTCCAACAGTAATACCTAACAATATGCTTGTGTTTCTAGCTCCAACAGTACAGTAATACATAGCAATATGCTTGTGTTTCTAGCTCCAACAGTACAGTAATACCTAACAATATGCTTGTGTTTCTAGCTCCAACAGTAATACCTAGCAATATGCTTGTGTTTCTAGCTCCAACAGTACAGTAATACCTAGCAATATGCTTGTGTTTCTAGCTCCAGCAGTAATACCTAACAATGTGCTTGTGTTTCTAGCTCCAACAGTAATACCTAGCAATATGATTGTGTTTCTAGCTCCAACAGTAATACCTAGCAATATGCTTGTGTTTCTAGCTCCAACAGTAATACCTAACAACATGCTTGTGTTTCTAGCTCCAACAGTAATACCTAGCAATATGCTTGTGTTTCTAGCTCCAACAGTAATACCTAGCAATATGCTTGTGTTTCTAGCTCCAACAGTACAGTAATACCTAGCAATATGCTTGTGTTTCTAGCTCCAACAGTAATACCTAACAATATGCTTGTGTTTCTAGCTCCAACAGTAATACCTAGCAATATGCTTGTGTTTCTAGCTCCAACAGTGCAGTAATACCTAACAATAATCTTGTGTTTCTAGCTCCAACAGTACAATAATACCTAGCAATATGCTTGTGTTTCTAGCTCCAACAGTACAGTAATACCTAGCAATATGCTTGTGTTTCTAGCTCCAACAGTACAGTAATATCTAACAATATGCTTGTGTTTCTAGCTCCAACAGTACAGTAATACATAGCAATATGCTTGTGTTTCTAGCTCCAACAGTACAGTAATACATAGCAATATGCTTGTGTTTCTAGCTCCAACAGTAATACCTAACAATATGCTTGTGTTTCTAGCTCCAACAGTACAGTAATACATAGCAATATGCTTGTGTTTCTAGCTCCAACAGTACAGTAATACATAGCAATATGCTTGTGTTTCTAGCTCCAACAGTAATACCTAACAATATGCTTGTGTTTCTAGCTCCAACAGTACAGTAATACCTAACAATATGCTTGTGTTTCTAGCTCCAACAGTACAGTAATACATAGCAATATGCTTGTGTTTCTAGCTCCAACAGTAATACCTAACAATATGCTTGTGTTTCTAGCTCCAACAGTAATACCTAGCAATATGCTTGTGTTTCTAGCTCAAACAGTGCAGTAATACCTAACAATATGCTTGTGTTTCTAGCTCAAACAGTGCAGTAATACCTAGCAAAAGTTGTGGATGTATACCCCAACTACAGTGTAAAATATTGGATCA
This sequence comes from Oncorhynchus clarkii lewisi, assembly GCF_045791955.1. Lineage (NCBI taxonomy): Eukaryota > Metazoa > Chordata > Actinopteri > Salmoniformes > Salmonidae > Oncorhynchus > Oncorhynchus clarkii. The sequence continues at coordinate 7,862,543 of NC_092162.1, read as the reverse complement.
CTCACATGTACAGTGTCTAAACCAATAGGGATCTCACCGTTCGTAGACCATTCAGGGCTAAACCAATAGGGATCTCACCGTTCGTAGACCATTCAGGGCTAAACCAATAGGGATCTCACCGTTCGTAGACCATTCAGGGCTAAACCAATAGGGATTATACCGATGACAGACCACTCAGGGTTAAACCAATAGAGAGCTCACCTACAATAGAACTGTCAGATGAGGTTAAGGTGAGTAACAGGGAGGATGACTCATAATACTGTTTTCTCTCATCAGGACTATCCTCTGTTTCTCTAGGTCTTCATTTGATGTGATATCCTCATACATGTCATTTACAGAGGTTGAAATGTGGCTTTGGCATCACCTCCACAGTAAACGGTGATATAGTGGTAATGTGTAGTATACTCCCATAACGCCATGGTGACTGGATGCTCCTCTTTGTGACAGAGAGAACTCCCCTCTTATTCAGCTGTCAGATACAGGAAGCTTTGGGCTTTGCTAGACTGAAACCTCAGAGAACAAACTCTATCTTTATATATCGCTCAGGCTTCCCCAGCCTTACCTGATGCCAACAGAATGACATGTAACAATTTTCTTCACGCTAGCTTTGCGTTGATGTAGAGGGACGCCAGGTTAGTCAGATGTAGAAGGGGGAGGGGAGGAGGAGAAAGGCACAGAGACTGAGCGAGAAAGAGAGAGAGAGAGAGAGAGAGAGAGAGAGAGAGAGAGAGAGAGAGAGAGAGAATACCTAGCAATATGCTTGTGTTTCTAGCTCCAGCAGTAATACCTAACAATGTGCTTGTGTTTCTAGCTCCAACAGTAATACCTAGCAATATGATTGTGTTTCTAGCTCCAACAGTAATACCTAGCAATATGCTTGTGTTTCTAGCTCCAACAGTAATACCTAACAACATGCTTGTGTTTCTAGCTCCAACAGTAATACCTAGCAATATGCTTGTGTTTCTAGCTCCAACAGTAATACCTAGCAATATGCTTGTGTTTCTAGCTCCAACAGTACAGTAATACCTAGCAATATGCTTGTGTTTCTAGCTCCAACAGTAATACCTAACAATATGCTTGTGTTTCTAGCTCCAACAGTAATACCTAGCAATATGCTTGTGTTTCTAGCTCCAACAGTGCAGTAATACCTAACAATAATCTTGTGTTTCTAGCTCCAACAGTACAATAATACCTAGCAATATGCTTGTGTTTCTAGCTCCAACAGTACAGTAATACCTAGCAATATGCTTGTGTTTCTAGCTCCAACAGTACAGTAATATCTAACAATATGCTTGTGTTTCTAGCTCCAACAGTACAGTAATACATAGCAATATGCTTGTGTTTCTAGCTCCAACAGTACAGTAATACATAGCAATATGCTTGTGTTTCTAGCTCCAACAGTAATACCTAACAATATGCTTGTGTTTCTAGCTCCAACAGTACAGTAATACATAGCAATATGCTTGTGTTTCTAGCTCCAACAGTACAGTAATACATAGCAATATGCTTGTGTTTCTAGCTCCAACAGTAATACCTAATAATATGCTTGTGTTTCTAGCTCCAACAGTACAGTAATACCTAACAATATGCTTGTGTTTCTAGCTCCAACAGTACAGTAATACATAGCAATATGCTTGTGTTTCTAGCTCCAACAGTAATACCTAACAATATGCTTGTGTTTCTAGCTCCAACAGTAATACCTAGCAATATGCTTGTGTTTCTAGCTCAAACAGTGCAGTAATACCTAACAATATGCTTGTGTTTCTAGCTCAAACAGTGCAGTAATACCTAGCAAAAGTTGTGGATGTATACCCCAACTACAGTGTAAAATATTGGATCACTCACATGTACAGTGTCTAAACCAATAGGGATCTCACCGTTCGTAGACCATTCAGGGCTAAACCAATAGGGATCTCACCGTTCGTAGACCATTCAGGGCTAAACCAATAGGGATCTCACCGTTCGTAGACCATTCAGGGCTAAACCAATAGGGATTATACCGATGACAGACCACTCAGGGTTAAACCAATAGAGAGCTCACCTACAATAGAACTGTCAGATGAGGTTAAGGTGAGTAACAGGGAGGATGACTCATAATACTGTTTTCTCTCATCAGGACTATCCTCTGTTTCTCTAGGTCTTCATTTGATGTGATATCCTCATACATGTCATTTACAGAGGTTGAAATGTGGCTTTGGCATCACCTCCACAGTAAACGGTGATATAGTGGTAATGTGTAGTATACTCCCATAACGCCATGGTGACTGGATGCTCCTCTTTGTGACAGAGAGAACTCCCCTCTTATTCAGCTGTCAGATACAGGAAGCTTTGGGCTTTGCTAGACTGAAACCTCAGAGAACAAACTCTATCTTTATATATCGCTCAGGCTTCCCCAGCCTTACCTGATGCCAACAGAATGACATGTAACAATTTTCTTCACGCTAGCTTTGCGTTGATGTAGAGGGACGCCAGGTTAGTCAGATGTAGAAGGGGGAGGGGAGGAGGAGAAAGGCACAGAGACTGAGCGAGAAAGAGAGAGAGAGAGAGAGAGAGAGAGAGAGAGAGAGAGAGAGAGAGAGAGCGTAAACAAGTGCCTGTGTGTGTGTGTCTGTGTGGGTTCCCCTGTGTGTGTAGGTGTCAGTTCCCTGGCGGTAAGCATGAACAGTGTTTTTGTGATAAACTCTGGGGGGTAGGGAGTCAGGGCGCAGCAGACAGAAAACCATTCAGATGTTACAATTAGACCCCTCTACTGATTAGTATTCTCTCCTCTCCTTTCGTTTCCTCTCCTCTCCTGTCCTCTCCTTTCCTGTCCTCTCCTCTCTATCTCCTCTCCTCCCCCTCCTTCACCTCTCCACTCCTGTCCTCTCCCTTCCTTTCCTGTCCTCTCCATCTCCATCTCCTCTCCTCCCCCTCCTTCACCTCTCCACTCCTGTCCTCTCCCTTCCTTTCCTGTCCTCTCCATCTCCATCTCCTCTCCTCCCCCTCCTTCACCTCTCCACTCCTGTCCTCTCCCTTCCTTTCCTGTCATCTCCATCTCCTCTCCTCTCCTCCTTCACCTCTCCTCTCCTGTCCTCTCCCTTCCTTTCCTGTCCTCTCCATCTCCATCTCCTCTCCTCCCCCTCCTTCACCTCTCCACTCCTGTCCTGTCCTCTCCTCTCTATCTCCTCTCCTCCCCCTCCTTCACCTCTCCACTCCTGTCCTCTCCCTTCCTTTCCTGTCCTCTCCATCTCCATCTCCTCTCCTCCCCCTCATTCACCTCTCCACTCCTGTCCTCTCCCTTCCTTTCCTGTCCTCTCCATCTCCATCTCCTCTCCTCCCCCTCCTTCAGCTCTCCACTCCTGTCCTCTCCCTTCCTTTCCTGTCCTCTCCATCTCCATCTGTTCACCTCCCCCTCCTTCACCTCTCCACTCCTGTCCTCTCCCTTCCTTTCCTGTCATCTCCATCTCCTCTCCTCTCCTCCCCCTCCTTCACCTCTCCTCTCCTGTCCTCTCCCTTCCTTTCCTGTCCTCTCCATCTCCATCTCCTCTCCTCCCCCTCCTTCACCTCTCCACTCCTGTCCTGTCCTCTCCCTTCCTTTCCTGTCCTCTCCATCTCCATCTCCTCTCCTCCCCCTGCTCTAGCCACTGATGTCCAGCCTCAGACTGGCAGGCCACCTAATGATTTTCACTCTCCACATCCTGCTCTGTCTTACTCCGCTGAACTTTGTAAAACTCTGTCCTCAACAGTGTGTGAATGTGCGTGTGCCTGTGCCTGTGTGTGTATGTGGGTGTGTGTGAGTGTACATCCACGTGCGTGCCTGTGCGCGTCCCATTTCTCTGTGTGTAACTTTGTAAAACTCTCCCCTCACCTCATACAACTTCTCACGGTGTCTGCCTGCAGCTTATCAAAGGCATGCGTGTCTTTGTCCTCCACCACGTTATCTCTGTAGACCAGTGAAGGCTCCTCAGAGGAGCAAGGGGAGGACCATCCTCCTCATCCTCCTCATCATCCTCCTCATCCTCCTCATCCTCTCCACTTCCACCTCTGATAGGTTGAAGGATGCCCTCCAACCTATCAGATCTCTTGCAGTATGAACTGACACGTTTGCCACCGAATCAAAGGATCAGAGGATGAATCTAGTACTCAAAGCATAACCTACAGCTAGCTAGCACTGCAGTGCATAAAATGTGGTGAGTAGTTGACTCAAAGAGAAGGAAAGACAATAGTTGAACAGCTTTGAACAAATTAATTTCTTTAAAAATTAAGGAGAAGAGAGATAGAGAGAGATACTTCAGAGAGATACTTCATAATTTTTCACTTTCACTTTCACTTAGCAAATGCAGCCTACTCAAACACCCGCTCAAACAGAGGGATGCTATGTTAGCTAGCTGGCTATAGCAGAGGGATGCTATGTTAGCTAGCTGGCTATAGCAGAGGGATGCTATGTTAGCTAGCTGGCTATAACAGAGGGATGCTATGTTAGCTAGCTGGCTATAACAGAGGGATGCTATGTTAGCTAGCTGGCTATAACTATCCAACACTGAAACTTTTCTAAGTCAAGGTAAACTGTTGGTTTTACAAATGATTTGCCACCGGGGCCCGCCGTTGTAACTGCTAAACTGCTTACTGACTGTACATTGTACTGCATGATTGTAGCCGGTTCACTAACGCATTAGTTCTATTAGCTATGTTGACTATGACGTTACATTAGTTAATATGGTGACAATGATGTAGGTTGTGTGTAGCGGTTATGATTGGTTTGGCTTAGAACGTTTATTTTTATTGCCTGATCAGAGACAGCTGATGTGTTGTGCATGTATGTTCACAAGCGAAGCGAAAAGGTGAGAGAAGGAGAGTGCATAGACACGAGAAGGAATACAACGTGGCTGCTATGATAGGGAACTAAATTTACATGTGCTCAGGGGTGTATTCATTCCGCTGATTCTGTTGAAAAACGTTTTGTAAATTGAAGCAAACGGAACAAAATGGGGATAAATATACCTGAATTTGTCCAATAGAAACTCTTGTTTTCAACTGTTGGACTAATGATCACAGTACATTCGGAAAGTATTCAGACCCCTTGACTTTTTCCACATGTTGTTACGTTACAGCTTTATTATAAAATTGATTAAATGTTTTTTCCCCCTCATCAAGCTACACACAAGACCCCATAATAACAAAGGAAAAACAGGTTTTTAGAAGAAAAAAAAATACATTTATAAAAAATAAAAACTGAAATATCACATTTACATAAATACTCAGACCCTTTACTCAGTAGTTTGTTAAAGCACCTTTGGCAGCAATTACAGCCTCAAGTCTTCTTGGGTATGACGCTACAAGCTTGGCACACCTGTATTTGGGGAGTTTCTCCCATTCTTCTCTGCAGATCCTCTCAAGCTCTGTCAGGTTGGATGGGTGCGTCGCTGCACAGCTATTTTCAGGTCTCTCCTGAGATGTTCGATCGGGTTCCAGTCTGGGCTCTGGCTGGGCCAGTCAAGGACATTCAGAGACTTGTCCCGAAGCCACTCCTGTGTTGTCTTGGCTGTGTGCTTAGGGTGGTTGTCCTGTTGGAAGGTGAACTTTCGCCCCAGTCTGAAGTCCTGAGCGCTCTGGAGCAGGTTTTCTTCAAGGATCTCTCTGTACTTTGCTTCATTAATCTTTCCCTCAATCCTGACTAGTCTCCCAGTCCCCTGCCGCTGAAAAATATCCTTACAGCATGGATGGTGCCATTCAGGCCAAAGAGTTCAATTTTGTTTACATCAGACCAGAGAATCCATAAGGTGTTTTTTTATCCGTTTTTAAAAATCTAATTTTATTGCTTGCATCAGTTACTTGATGTGGAATAGAGGTCTATGTAGTCATGGCTCTATGTAGGACTGTATGACTCCCATAGTCTGTTCTGGACTTGGGGACTGTAAAGAGACCTCTTGTGGCATGTATTGTAGGGTATGCATGGGTGTCCGAGCTATGTAGAAGAAAAAGTAACGCACACCTATTTAGGCAAGGTGCTGGCTAGCGGAGTGGAAAACTTGAAAATTAAAGAGAGCCGTGCACTCTAGGAGCTCAGATGCAAAAATGTAATTACCGTCAGGGTATGTCCGAGCTGTGTGCCAGTAGTTTAGACAGACAGCTTGGTGCTTTCAACATTTCAAAACCTCTCATACATACATGTAGTGATGAAGTCAATCTCTCCTCCACTTTGAGCCAGGAGAGATTGACATGCATATTATTTATATTAGCTCTCTGTGTACATCCAAGGGCCATCCGTGCTGCCCTGTTCTGAGCTAATTGCAATTTTCCTAAGTTTCTTTTTTTTGTGGCACCTGACCACACGACTGAACAGTAGTCAAGGTGCGACAAAACTAGGGCCTGTAGGACCTGCCTTGTTGATAGTGTTGTTAAGAAGGCAGAGCATCGCTTTATTATGGACAGACTTCTCCCCCTCCTAGCTACTACTGTATCAATATGTTTTGAACATGACAGTGTACAATCTAGGTAGTCATCTTAACTAGCTAAACTTCCACATTATTTATTACAAGATTTAGTTGAGGTTTAGGATTTAGTGAATGTTTTGTCCCAAATACAATGCTTTTAGTTTTAGAAATATTTACGGCTAAATTATTCCTTGCAAACCACTCTGAAACCAACTGCAGCTCTTTGTTAAGTCTTGCAGTCATTTCAGACACTGTAGTAGCTGACGTGTGTAGTGTTGAGTCATCCGCATATATAGACACACTGGCCTTACTCAAAGTCAGTGGCATGTCGTTAGTAAAAATTGAAAAAACAAGGGGCCTAAACAGCTACCCTGGGGAATTCCTGATTATACCTGGATTATGTTTGAGAGGCTTTGTTTGACACCCTCTGTGTTCTGTTAGACAAGTAACTCTTTATCCACATTATAGCAGGGGGTGTAAAGCCATAACACGTACCTGGATAATGTTTGAGAGGCTTCCATTAAAGAACACCCTCTTTGTTCTGTTAGACAAGTAACTCTTTATCCACATTATAGCAAGGGGTGTAAAGCCATAACACGTAAGTTTTCCCAGCAGCAGACTATGATCGATAATGTCATAAGTTGCACTGAATTCTAACAAGACAGCCCCCACAATCATTTTATCATCAATTTTTCTCAGCCAATCATCAGCAATTTGTGTAAATGCTGTGATTGTTGAGTGTTCTTCCCTATAAGCGTGCTGAAAGTCTGTTGTCAATTTGTTTACTGTGGAATAGCATTGTATCTGGTCAAACACAATTTTTTCCAGAAGTTTATTAGGGGTTGGTAACAGGCTGATTGGTCGGCTATTTGAGCCAGAGTGGCTTCCATCTGGCCAGGAGTGGCTTCCGTCTGGCCACTCTACGATAAAGGCCTGTATGGTGGAGTGCTCTAGAGATGGTTGTCCTTCTGGAAGGTTCTCCTATCTCCACAGAGGAACTCTGGATCTCTGTCAGAGTGACCATCAGGTCACCTCCCTGACCAAGGCCCTTCTCCACCGATTGCTCAGTTTGGCCAGGCAGCCAGATCTAGAAAGAGTCTTGGTGGTTCCATAATTCTTCCATGTAAGAATGATGGAGGCCACTGTGCTCTTAGGGACCTTCAATGCTGCAGTCATTTTTTGGTACCCTTCCTCAGATCTGTGCCTTGACACAATCTTGTCTCGGACCTCTACGGACAATTCCTTCGACCTCATGTCTTGGTTTTTGCTCTATCATGCACTGTCAACTGTGGGACCTTATATAGACAAGTGTGTGCCTTTCCAAATCATGTCCAATCAATTGAATTTACCACAGGTAAATTTCCAATTAACCTCTTGCGACGAGCAAACCCGTATCCGGGAGAGTAATCATAGCCTCAAATGCATTAGCATAACGCAGAGGACATAAATACCCCTAGAAACTTTTCCTATTCATGAAAATCGCAAATGAAATTAAATAAATATATTCAAACACAAGCTTAGGCTTGTGTTAACAACACTGTCATCTCAGATTTTCAAAATATGCGTTACAGCCAACGCTAGACAAGCATTTGTGTAAGTTTATCATGGCATAATGCTATGCTAGCTCTGCTGGCAGCAGGCAACATTTTCACGAAAATAAGAAAAGAAACCAAATTAAATCATTTACCTTTGAAGAACTTCAGATGCTTTCACTCAGGAGACTCCCAGTTAGATAGCAAATGTTCCTTTTTTCCAAAAATATTATTTTTGTAGGAGAAATAGCTCCCGTTTCTTCATCCTGCTTGGCTGAGAAATCGACTGGACTGAAATCGACTGAAATCGACTGGAAAAACTATAACGCCAAACTTTTTAAAAAATTTGCTCCATAATATCGACAGAAACACGCCAAACATTGTTTAGGATCCATCTTCAAGGTGTTTTTAACATATATATTCGATAATATATCCGTCGAGGCAATTGTTTTCTCATAAGAAGCGATTGGAAAAATAGCTACCTCAGTATTTTACGCAAGATTTTCTGCGGGAGACACCATATGCTATATATGGTCTCTTAGAGCCATTCTTCAAAGGAAATGCTTAAAAAGACGTCACAAAGCTGTAGACACCTTGGGGAATATGTGGAAAACGTAAGCTCATTCGTAGCTCATTCACAGCCATATAAGGAGTCATTGGCATGAGGCGGTTTCAAAAAATGCGGCACTTCCTGGTTGGATTTTTATCTGGGTTTCGCCTGTAACATCAGTTCTGTGGCACTCACAGACAATATCTTTGCAGTTTTGGAAACGTCAGAGTGTTTTCTTACCAAAGCTGTCAATTATATGCATAGTCAAGCATCTTTTCGTGACAAAATATCTTGTTTAAAACGGGAACGTTTTTCATCCAAAATGTTTAATAGCGCCCCCTAATGCATAACTGGTTTTAAGTTGTAAAAACATCTCAAGGATGATAAATGGAAACAGGATGCAACTTAGCTCAATTTCGAGTCTCATAGCAAAGGGTCTGAATATGTATTTCTATTGGTTTTTTTTATACAATTGCAAACATTTCTAAAAACCTGTTTTCGCTTTGTCATTATGGGGTATTGTGTGTAGATTTATGAAGAAAACGTGAATTTAATTAATTTTAGAATAAAGCTGTAACGTACCAAAATGTGGAAAAAGTCAAGTGGTCTGAATGCACTGTACACCCTATATCACTAGATGCAGGCAAGAGTGTGCATTATTGAATGTGTCACTGTCTGTCCATGTGTCACTGTCTGTCACCTCAAATTTTACTCTTGGCCTGTGTGTACCTACGTTGTAAACTTTCATTCATTGGCTAGGTTGTAGCAACCTCATGATGGGTATAGGGAAAATTAGAGTATCCTATCGCCGTTACATTGAACTGGCAGAATGGAATATGAATGGCAGTCATCTAATATGCTGTAATAGAAATAAGGCCATGCTCATAAAAAATGTATCGTCCTCCCTCATCTTAACCGGCACCGACCGCCACTGGTGTGGACACGTTTGACTCATGTAAGTAGATCTTCACCATTGTGTCTCTGTAGACGTGGTTGGACTCGTGGAAGTTGATCTTCACCATATTGTCTCTTTGAGCCCTTCAGACACACTGGTACAGAACAGAATATCCCCGACACGGGACAGGAGAGGAGATATTCATTGGATGCCAGATAAAGTAAATGTATACCTTAGGGATCAGATTCTGTAAGATAGAGCGGGGTAAGTCAGACACTGTTTGGTCGAGATGCTGGAAGAAAGGGAGTGAGAGAAAGTGAGATCAGGGATTTTTATGATTCCATTTATTTAAAAAAACTCTATTTCAATGGGACTTCTTTGTTTGATTTCAAATTATATATTCTATGGAATGACTGAAGACTGTTAAGAGAAAAGTAGTTCATAAATGTATGACTATTTGTCGTACTTGACTTTTCACATACTAAACATTGGCATCTCCTACACCCTCCCAAATGAACAAATATCACATCAACTTCAGAGCAATCAGCTAATACCTTCCAACAAATGAATGACTAACTAATCTAAGAAGATGTGCTTTGCTCTGGAGGAGCTAAACACTAACATTGTGCCACAGAAGGAGATAGTCACCCTGCCAAGTCATCCATGTCTCAGTGTAATCCCATCGCCTCTCCCAGCAGCTGCCTTGGCATGAGAAATGGGCCTGGTGATGCCCTGGCTCTGTTTGTTCCTCTCTGTGCCCCGTGCCTGTGGGAGGAAGCACAAAAATGAACAGATGTTGAGTGTTCCAGGCAGCAGGACGACGTATGAAACAATCAAAGTGGTCAGCATCACCTAACGCGTTACAGCCAACTGAATCCAATCTGTCAGCATATTGGACCAGATCAAGACAACTGTCTGCTCAATCTGGTCGGTTCAAGGGGGGCGCGTGTGTGAAATGACTTCCTCTCCTTCCCCTCTAGTCATACTTTGGCAGTTCCCCCCTGTATTTTTCTCCCCCCTTTCATTATCCTGAGGAGAGGGGTGGGTATTTGAGACAGCTGTCTAGACTGGTCTGGTTTGATGCTTGTTTCCTGGGATGGGTATATGAGACAGCTGTCTGGACTGGTCTGTTTGATGTTTGTTTCCTGGGATGGGTATATGAGTCAGAGCTGTCTGGCCTGGTCTGGTTTGATGATTGTTTCCTGGGATGGGTATATGAGTCAGAGCTGTCTGGACTGGTCTGGTTTGATGCTTGTTTCCTGGTATGGATATATGAGTAAGAGCTGTCTGGACTGGTCTTGTTTGATGCTTGTTTCCTGGGATGGGTATGTGAGAGAAATGTCTGGACTGGTGGCTTGTTTTCACTCCTCTCTGACAACCAGCCGCTCTGGGTTCCAAAAAATGCCTCTCCTCCTCCCTATCTAACTGATACAGCTGTTGTCCTCCTCTAGACAGATAATGCCTCTCCTCCTCCATAGCTAACTGATACGGCTGCATGTCCTCCTCTGGGAAGACAGTATAATTCAGTAGACTGAGTTCACCCTCCTGCCCATGCTGAAATAACTTTCTCTCTCCTGTTCTCCCTCTCCTTTTCTCCTCCCCCTCTCTCACCCATCGCTCTTCCCCTCCCTCATTCCCCCTCTCCTTCTGTCTTCCAGAGCTCATTTACAGTGAAGTTCGCTAGACAGATCCCTATTATGCCCGCCGGCCTCGTACGGCAGAAAAACAAACGATAGAAACGAACGCTGTCTAACGGGCCAGTGCTGGGGAATGCAGCTCTGACAGCACCTCCCTATAGGACCACAGTGTGATTGTCTTGTCCTATTATGAGGGATGTGGCTACTGGCATCCAGTTAACTATCAAACATCATCATGTCCCAATAGGACGATGGTTTGTATCTGTCATAATATTAAGCTAGATCTGGTTTTGAGTTGATGTCAGGGAGGTAACTATGACAACATAGAAAAATATGCTGAAAGTATTTATTGATAGACTTGTGGTTGTATTTCAATCAATAAGAGACAAAGGGCAAACCGAAGTGACAGAGAGGAGGGAGGATATCGGAGAAATCAACTGCTAATTTCTTAGCGGAACCTCATCAATACACCCTTTTGACAACTACCTTGAGCAATGTCACTACTGGAAAATATAACGATTTATAGTGAAGAGAAGAAACGCTTGAATGTTGTCTGAACAGCTCTCTTTTCAGGTTGCTCAGCTTGATTTTGCTCATTCACGCTGATGATAATGAGGCAGTATTCACCTTGGGCGGGTGTACTGGTGGTTCCAGCGTTTACAAGAGAAACTAAATTAACTGTTGCTTCATTAAATGTCGCACAACTGTGTTTTTTGACAGGAGAGGTGAACATCATTGCCATAGAATACATACCAAGCTGTAATGTTTGGCATTGCAATGGCTGGATCTTCCTGACTTTTTAGCTGAAATACTTACTAGTCCCGACTTACTAGGCATTTGTCAACTCATTAGGTGAAACACTAAATGTCAGAGAGCAATAATGGTTTAATGTTCTCCTGAGACTTACCCTGGTTGTTTACCCAAAAAGTCTCAGACTTTTGTGTTCCCACCCCCACAGCCTGGCTCCAGTGTCTCATTGGGCCATAGCCTCAGTGGACCTGCTCTGTCTGGGAGCCAATGACAGGCCACTGGGACTTTTCAGTAACATTTACATAACAATGGCTAACTGTGAACGTGGTTTAACACATCCCATGGTTAAACACCTTCTCACAAAGCAATTTTCTTAATGATGCAGAGGTTGTTGATTCTACTCACCCCAAGTCTTTAGTGTGACCCTCCTATTGCAAACAGTTCCCCTAAAAATAACACTAGAGCTTTCATTACATACACACTAGTGTGGGCTAAGTCTGAGGTGAAAATGCCCCATCAGACGGTTCTTAAACTTTTCAGGACCGATGTCTTCGTCACATAAAGAACTTCCCTTCTTAAAACAGAGGACAAACAGATACGATTGACTGTGAACTGGATTGTGTGAGTAGGCAACATGTCTCTTCAACCCAGTGTTAGTTATGTTTATTTTACTTCACCTTTATTTAACTTCTTGGTGACAGGTGGCAGTATTTTCACGCCCGGTTGAAATGCATGCCCAAATTCAACTAACTGCTACTCATCCCCAGAAGATAAGATATGCATATTATTAGTAGATTTGGATAGAAAACACTCTGAAGTGTCTAAAACTGTTTGAATCATGTCTGTGAGTTTAACATAACTTATTTAGCAGGCGAAACCCAGAGGACAAACCATTCAGATAGCAATCTTCTGTCCCTAGAGCTAGCTAGCAGCCCTCTGGCCCTGGAGCGAGTTAGCAGCCCTCTGGCCCTGGAGCGAGTTAGCAGCCCTCTGGCCCTGGAGCGAGTGAGCAGCCCTCTGGCCCTGGAGCGAGTTAGCAACCCTCTGGCCCTGGAGCGAGTTAGCAGCCCTCTGGCTCTGGAGCGAGTTAGCAGCCCTCTGGCCCTGGAGCGAGTTAGCAACCCTCTGGCCCTGGAGCGAGTTAGCAGCCCTCTGGCCCTGGAGCGAGTTAGCAACCCTCTGGCCCTGGAGCGAGTTAGCAACCCTCTGGCCCTGGAGCGAGTTAGCAGCCCTCTGGCCCTGGAGCGAGTTAGCAACCGTCTGGCCCTGGAGCTAGCTAGCAATCCTCTGGCGCTGGAGCTAGCTAGCAATCCTCTGGCCCCGGAGCTAGCTTTCAGCTGAATTGTCCAAATATATGAAGGGAAAGGTTCAAAAGAGAACTCGGGGCTGTGTCTGAGACATCTCTGACATTGTCCTTATTACCCTGACTGAAAAACAACAAGGAAGAGTCATCCTCTGCTCTCTCTCTCTCTTTCACCTCTCTCCTTCTCCCTCTACTCGCTTAACACCGGTGACACTACGTAGACCCTTTGGAACAGAACGCAGACTTCAAACCCTTTAGAACAGAACGCAGACTTCAAACCCTTAAGAACAGAACGCAGACTTCAACTAAACACACAGCAAGGAGACTCTTCAAAGTTCAAAAAGTTCAATGAGTTCTAGCCCCGTCAGGCCCCTGCTATTGAAATCAACTCTGTACTGTCATCAACGTTTATCAAAGGTCTTAAAAGGGGTCACCATGGCTGGAGTCCAGGCTGTGTAATTATAGATAATAATCTCTCCAGTGTTGAATCTGTAGTCCCTCATTGTTAAAGGTGTGATTAGAATAACTCATATAATTGCTAATCTTCAACTGATTATAAGGCTGATAATTATGAATCACTGAGAAGCTGTTCTTTTGAAGTATGGCTTACTGTACAGTCCACCGTTCTGCATGCACATTTCATAAAAGAATAGGAGTGTGACTAAAACAGTTCCAAAGCTTGGAGGACTTCTGAAAACTAAAGTACCATGGTTGAATGTCTTAGAGTATTAGTGGTGTGTTAAATGAGAGTCTTTGCCCTCCTGGAACCCCTGAGGATCCTGACTGAAATATGGCCCATAGCTTCTCTCTCTTGACAGCTGTAGAGGTTACAGTATAATCTAATATTCATTTAAATAGATTAAATCACTATGAAAACCCCGGAGAGCAAATCCATTCTTCCCTATTTTCTGCTAATTTCAACCTTATTTCTCAACATAAGGCCCACCTTACTAAATCAATAATAATTTAGATGAGAAATTAGTTACAGTACTTTGATTTTTACTGCCTGGGGTGCAACAAAATTCTCAGAATACAAACTTTGATAGAGTATATTAAAAAAGTATTAGAGATGGGTTTTGAGTGTACATGACAAACAGTTTGACTGCTGGAATTTTAATGGAACGATTCATGAATGAAGGAGAAAATGAAGGAAGTTTTTAGCACACCTAACTGGTTATTATTATAATTATTATTCACAACAGGCATGTAATGGATCGTCAATGCTTCTCTACCAGCATTCAACATTAATCCACATGTATTTCTACGTGTTGGAGAGGTCTCTGAGGTTGAAGATGAAGGTTGAAGATGTAGTGGAACTTGACAGGCAAAGAGAGAGCACCCTCCACTCCAGGGAAGGAGATAACACCCTCCACTCCAGAGAAGTAGAGAACACCCTCCACTCCAGGGAAGGAGAGAACACCCTCCACTCCAGGGAAGGAGAGAACACCCTCCACTCCAGGGAAGGAGAGAACACCCTCCACTCCAGGGAAGTAGAAAACACCCTCCACTCCAGGGAAGGAGATAACACCCTCCACTCCAGGGAAGTAGAGAACACCCTCCACTCCAGGGAAGGAGAGAACACCCCCCACTCCAGGGAAGGAGATAACACCCTCCACTCCAGGGAAGGAGAGAACACCCTCCACTCCAGGGAAGTAGAGAACACCCTCCACTCCAGGGAAGGAGATAACACCCTCCACTCCAGGGAAGTAGAGAACACCCTCCACTCCAGGGAAGGAGAGAACACCCTCCAATCCAGGGAAGTAGAGAACACCCTCCACTCCAGGGAAGTAGAGAGCACCCTCCACTCCAGGGAAGGAGAGAACACCCTCCACTCCAGGGAAGTAGAGAACACCCTCCACTCCAGGGAAGTAGAGAACACCCTCCACTCCAGGGAAGTAGAGAACACCCTCCACTCCAGGAAATGAGAGAACACCCTCCACTCCAGGGAAAGTGAGAACACCCTCCACTCCAGGAAAGGAGAGAACACCCTCTACTCCAGGGAATGAGAGAACACCCTCCACTCCAGGGAAGGAGATAACACCCTCCACTCCAGGGAAGGAGATAACACCCTCCACTCCAGGGAAGGAGAGAACACCCTCCACTCCAGGGAAGTAGAGAACACCCTCCACTCCAGGGAAGAAGATAACACCCTCCACTCCAGGGAATGAGAGAACACCCTCCACCCCAGGGAATGAGAGAACACCCTCCACTCCAGGGAAGGAGGGAACACCCTCCACTCCAGAGAAGTAGAGAACACCCTCCACTCCAAGGAAGGAGAGAACACCCTCCACTCCAGGGAAGGTGAGAACACCCTCCACTCCAGGGAAGTAGAGAACACCCTCCACTCCAGGGAAGGAGATAACACCCTCCACTCCAGGGAAGTAGAGAACACCCTCCACTCCAGGGAAGGAGAGAACACCCTCCACTCCAGGGAAGTAGAGAACACCCTCCACTCCAGGGAAGTAGAGAGCACCCTCCACTCCAGGGAAGGAGAGAACACCCTCCACTCCAGGGAAGTAGAGAACACCCTCCACTCCAGGAAATGAGAGAACACCCTCCACTCCAGGGAAGGTGAGAACACCCTCCACTCCAGGAAAGGAGAGAACACCCTCTACTCCAGGGAATGAGAGAACACCCTCCACTCCAGGGAAGGAGATAACACCCTCCACTCCAGGGAAGGAGATAACACCCTCCACTCCAGGGAAGGAGAGAACACCCTCCACTCCAGGGAAGTAGAGAACACCCTCCACTCCAGGGAAGGAGATAACACCCTCCACTCCAGGGAATGAGAGAACACCATCCACTCCAGGGAATGAGAGAATACCCTCCACTCCAGGGAAGTAGAGAACACCCTCCACTCCAGGGAAGGAGGGAACACCCTCCACTCCAGAGAAGTAGAGAACACCCTCCACTCCAGGGAAGGAGAGAACACCCTCCACTCCAGGGAAGGTGAGAACACCCTCCACTCCAGGGAAGGAGACAACACCCTCCACTACAGGGAATGAGAGAACACCCTCCACTCCAGAGAAGTAGAGAACACCCTCCACTTCAGGGAAGGTGAGAACACCCTCCACTCCAGAGAAGTAGAGAACACCCTCCACTCCAGAGAAGTAGAGAACACCCTCCACTCCAGGAAATGAGAGAACACCCTCCACTCCAGGGAAGGTGAGAACACCCTCCACTCCAGGAAAGGAGAGAACACCCTCTACTCCGGGGAATGAGAGAACACCCTCCACTGCAGGGAATGAGAGAACACCCTCCACTCCAGGGAAGGAGAGAACACCCTCCACTCCAGGGAAGTAGAGAACACCCTCCACTCCAGGGAAGGAGATAACACCCTCCACTCCAGGGAATGAGAGAACACCCTCCACTCCAGGGAATGAGAGAACACCCTCCACTCAAGGGAAGTAGAGAACACCCTCCACTCCAGGGAAGGAGGGAACACCCTCCACTCCAGGGAAGGTGAGAACACCCTCCACTCCAGGGAAGTAGAGAACACCCTCCACTCCAGGGAAGGAGATAACACCCTCCACTCCAGGGAATGAGAGAACACCATCCACTCCAGGGAATGAGAGAATACCCTCCACTCCAGGGAAGTAGAGAACACCCTCCACTCCAGGGAAGGAGGGAACACCCTCCACTCCAGAGAAGTAGAGAACACCCTCCACTCCAGGGAAGGAGAGAACACCCTCCACTCCAGGGAAGGTGAGAACACCCTCCACTCCAGGGAAGGAGACAACACCCTCCACTACAGGGAATGAGAGAACACCCTCCACTCCAGAGAAGTAGAGAACACCCTCCACTTCAGGGAAGGTGAGAACACCCTCCACTCCAGAGAAGTAGAGAACACCCTCCACTCCAGAGAAGTAGAGAACACCCTCCACTCCAGGAAATGAGAGAACACCCTCCACTCCAGGGAAGGTGAGAACACCCTCCACTCCAGGAAAGGAGAGAACACCCTCTACTCCGGGGAATGAGAGAACACCCTCCACTGCAGGGAATGAGAGAACACCCTCCACTCCAGGGAAGGAGAGAACACCCTCCACTCCAGGGAAGTAGAGAACACCCTCCACTCCAGGGAAGGAGATAACACCCTCCACTCCAGGGAATGAGAGAACACCCTCCACTCCAGGGAATGAGAGAACACCCTCCACTCAAGGGAAGTAGAGAACACCCTCCACTCCAGGGAAGGAGACAACACCCTCCACTCCAGGGAAGGTGAGAACACACTCCACTCCAGGGAAGGAGACAACACCCTCCACTCCAGGGAAGGAAGGAACACCCTCCACTCCAGGGAAGTAGAGAACACCCTCCACTCCAGGGAAGGAGGGAACACCCTCCACTCCAGGGAAGTAGAGAACACCCTCCACTCCAGGGAAGGAGGGAACACCCTCCACTCCAGGGAAGTTGAGAACACCCTCCACTCCAGGGATGGAGAGAACATCCTCCACTCCAGGTAAGTAGAGAACACCCTCCACTCCAGGGAAGTAGAGAACACCCTCCACTCCAGGGATGGATAGTGTGTGCGAGTGTGTGTGTGTGTGTGTGTGTGTGTGTGTGTGTGTGTGTGTGTGTGTGTGTGTGTGTGTGTGTGTGTGTGTGTGTGTGTGTGTGTGTGTGTGTGTATGTGTATGTGTATGTGTATGTGTGTGTGTGTGTACCTGCAGTTGTAAGTTAGAACGCTGTGGACCTCCTTAAGCAGCAGCTTACTCCTGTCATACCTGAGGACAAACAGAAACACACACATTCTGCACACACACACACACACACACACACCTCTGTGACCGTGTCTAAAACACACACCTCTGTGACCATGTCTAAAACACACACCTCTGTGACTGTATCTAAAACACACACCTCTGTGACCATGTCTAGAACACATACCTCTGTGACCATGTCTAGAACACACACCTCTGTGACCGTGTCCAGAACACACACCTCTGTGACCATGTCTAAAACACACACACCTCTGTGACCATGTCTAAAACACACACCTCTGTGACCATGTCTAAAACACACACACCTCTGTGTCTGTGTCTAAAACACACACACCTCTGTGTCTGTGTCTAAAACACACACACCTCTGTGACCATGTCTAAAACACACACCTCTGTGACCATGTCTAGAACACATACCTCTGTGACCATGTCTAAAACACACACCTCTGTGTCTGTGTCTAAAACACACACACCTCTGTGTCTGTGTCTAAAACACACACACCTCTGTGTCTGTGTCTAAAACACACACACCTCTGTGACCATGTCTAAAACACACACCTCTGTGTCTGTATCTAAAACACACACCTCTGTGACCATGTCTAAAACACACACCTCTGTGACCATGTCTAAAACACACACCTCTGTGTCTGTGTCTAAAACACACACACCTCTGTGTCTGTGTCTAAAACACACACACCTCTGTGTCTGTGTCTAAAACACACACACCTCTGTGTCTGTGTCTAAAACACACACACCTCTGTGACCATGTCTAAAACACACACCTCTGTGTCTGTGTCTAAAACACACACCTCTGTGACCATGTCTAAAACACACACCTCTGTGACCATGTCTAGAACACATACCTCTGTGACCATGTCTAAAACACACACACCTCTGTGTCTGTGTCTAAAACACACACACCTCTGTGTCTGTGTCTAAAACACACACACCTCTGTGTCTGTGTCTAAAACACACACACCTCTGTGACCATGTCTAAAACACACACCTCTGTGTCTGTATCTAAAACACACACCTCTGTGACCATGTCTAAAACACACACCTCTGTGACCATGTCTAAAACACACACACCTCTGTGTCTGTGTCTAAAACACACACACCTCTGTGTCTGTGTCTAAAACACACACACCTCTGTGTCTGTGTCTAAAACACACACACCTCTGTGTCTGTGTCTAAAACACACACACCTCTGTGTCTGTGTCTAAAACACACACACCTATGTGTCTGTGTCTAAAACACACACACCTCTGTGACCATGTCTAAAACACACACCTCTGTGTCTGTGTCTAAAACACACACACCTCTGTGTCTGTGTCTAAAACACACACACCTCTGTGACCATGTCTAAAACACACACCTCTGTGTCTGTGTCTAAAACACACACCTCTGTGACCATGTCTAAAACACACACCTCTTTGTCTGTGTCTAAAACACACACACCTCTGTGTCTGTGTCTAAAACACACACACCTCTGTGTCTGTGTCTAAAACACACACACCTCTGTGACCATGTCTAAAACACACACACCTCTGTGTCTGTGTCTAAAACACACACACCTCTGTGTCTGTGTCTAAAACACACACACCTCTGTGACCATGTCTAAAACACACACCTCTGTGTCTGTGTCTAAAACACACACCTCTGTGACCATGTCTAAAACACACACCTCTTTGTCTGTGTCTAAAACACACACACCTCTGTGTCTGTGTCTAAAACACACACACCTCTGTGTCTGTGTCTAAAACACACACACCTCTGTGACCATGTCTAAAACACACACACCTCTGTGTCTGTGTCTAAAACACACACACCTCTGTGTCTGTGTCTAAAACACACACACCTCTGTGACCATGTCTAAAACACACACACCTCTGTGTCTGTGTCTAAAACACACACACCTCTGTGGCTGTGTCTAAAACACACACACCTCTGTGTCTGTGTCTAAAACACACACACCTCTGTGTCTGTGTCTAAAACACACACACCTCTGTGTCTGTGTCTAAAACACACACACCTCTGTGACTGTATCTAAAACACACACACACAAACCTCTGTGACTGAAGAAATGCTCTGCAGTGAGCCAGTTGAACTGAATGACAGAACAATTATTGGACTAACTCACTGCAGTAGGTTTGCTCTGGTGAGGTTAGCCAGGCAGTACCCTCTTGAAAATAACTGTGTACAGTAGTTTGGAACCAATGGAACATTGTTCTTTTCCATAAAATAATTGTCAAGTTCCGTCGGTGATAAAAATACATTGTTGTACTGTACATAAAACGTAAAGAATTAATCTACTGTATGACAGTATATTACCCATGATGACTTGAGGTTCCATTCATCTACTGTATGACAGCATATTACCCATGATGACTTGAGGTTCCATTCATCTACTGTATGTCAGTATATTACCCATGATGACTTGAGGTTCCATTCATTTAATGTATGTCAGTATATTACCCATGATGACTTGAGGTTCCATTCATCTACTGTATGACAGCATATTACCCATGATGACTTGAGGTTCCATTCATCTACTGTATGTCAGCATATTACCCATGATGACTTGAGGTTCCATTCATCTACTGTATGACAGTATATTACCCACGATGACTTGAGGTTCCAATAATTTAATGTATGACAGCATATTACCCATGATGACTTGAGGTTCCATTCATTTACTGTATGTCAACATATTACCCATGATGACTTGAGGTTCCATTCATCTACTGTATGACAGCATATTACCCATGATGACTTGAGGTTCCATTCATCTACTGTATGACAGTATATTACCCATGAGGACTTGAGGTTCCATTCATCTACTGTATGTCAGCATATTACCCATGAGGACTTGAGGTTCCATTCATCTACTGTATGACAGCATATTACCCATGAGGACTTGAGGTTCCATTCATCTACTGTATGACAGCATATTACCCATGATGACTTGAGGTTCCATTCATCTACTGTATGACAGTATATTACCCATGATGACTTGAGATTCCATTAATTTAATGTATGACAGCATATTACCCATGAGGACTTGAGGTTCCATTCATCTACTGTATGTCAGCATATTACCCATGAGGACTTGAGGTTCCATTCATCTACTGTATGACAGTATATTACCCATGAGGACTTGAGGTTCCATTCATCAAAAGCACTTAGGCTGTCTCCATAAGGGTGGAGGAGAAGGGGGCTCATATGTGAAATCTATTTGCGGTGAACCATATACTGACTGTGTGTGTGTGTGTGTGTGTGTGTGTGTGTGTGCTAGTTCTCACTCGTGGTTGTAGTCCAGGTGTTGTCGTATGAGTGTGTGCGGCTGCATGGTGCCTTAGGTGTCACCTCTGACATGTTCATGTCGTCTATGAAATAAACCAACCTCCTGCTGCCTGGAAGACACAGTTACCGGCCTCCTTCTCCAGGGGCTCGTCCAACACCGCTGCACAGGAGAGAAGGAAGGAAAGTGAAAGGGTTGAGGAGGTTGAGTGGAAAAATGGATGAATGAGGATGAGTGTAGATGGAGGGAATGGGGAGAGCAGACCATTCCCTACCCTGTAGCAGACCATTCCCTACTCTGTAGCAGACCATTCCCTACCCTGTAGCAGACCATTCCCTACCCTGTGGCAGACCATTCCCTACCCTGTAGCAGACCATTCCCTACTCTGTAGCAGACCATTCCCTACCCTGTAGCAGACCATTCCCTACCCTGTAGCAGACCATTCCCTACCCTGTAGCAGACCATTCCCTACCCTGTAGCAGACCATTCCCTACTCTGTAGCAGACCATTCCCTACCCTGTAGCAGACCATTCCCTACCCTGTGGCAGACCATTCCCTACCCTGTAGCAGACCATTCCCTACTCTGTAGCAGACCATTCCCTACCCTGTGTCAGACCATTCCCTACCCTGTAGCACACCATTCCCTACTCTGTAGCAGACCATTCCCTACCCTGTAGCAGACCATTCCCTACCCTGTAGCAGACCATTCCCTACCCTGTAGCAGACCATTCCCTACCCTGTAGCAGACCATTCCCTACTCTGTAGCAGACCATTCCCTACTCTGTAGCAGACCATTCCCTACTCTGTAGCAGACCATTCCCTACCCTGTAGCAGACCATTCCCTACTCTGTAGCAGACCATTCCCTACCCTGTAGCAGACCATTCCCTACTCTGTAGCAGACCATTCCCTACTCTGTAGCAGACCATTCCCTACTCTGTAGCAGACCATTCCCTACTCTGTAGCAGACCATTCCCTACTCTGTAGCAGACCATTCCCTACTCTGTAGCACACCATTCCCTACCCTGTAGCAGACCATTCCCTACTCTGTAGCAGACCATTCCCTACTCTGTAGCAGACCATTCCCTACTCTGTAGCACACCATTCCCTACCCTGTAGCAGACCATTCCCTACTCTGTAGCAGACCATTCCCTACTCTGTAGCAGACCATTCCCTACTCTGTAGCAGACCATTCCCTACTCTGTAGCAGACCATTCCCTACTCTGTAGCAGACCATTCCCTACTCTGTAGCACACCATTCCCTACTCTGTAGCAGACCATTCCCTACTCTGTAGCAGACCATTCCCTACCCTGTGGCAGACCATTCCCTACTCTGTAGCAGACCATTCCCTACCCTGTGGCAGACCATTCCCTACTCTGTGGCAGACCATTCCCTACCCTGTAGCAGACGATTCCTACCCTGTATCAAACCATTCCTTACCCTGTAGCATGGCAGAGGTTGTGTAATAGTTAAAGTGGATATTTTTTATCATGAATTTCTCCGGGTCCATTGGTCAGTGTGTCTCCGACCAGAACAGACTTCCCAGTACCGGCATTCCCAATCAGCATGATGGGTCGGCGACATTCCGGGAGACAATCCATGAAGTAAAGGGCAAATATAGTCTCTGTAGTGTGGACCAGACATGCCTGGGGAGATGATGGTGTCTGTAGTGTGGACCAGACATGCCTGGGGAGATGATGGTGTCTCTAATATGGACCAGACATGCCTGGGGAGATGATGGTGTCTCTAATATGGACCAGACATGCCTGGGGAGATGATGGTCTCTGTAGTGTGGACCAGACATGCCTGGGGAGAGGATGGTCTCTGTAGTGTGGACCAGACATGCCTGGGGAGAGGATGGTGTCTGTAATGTGTACCAGACATGCCTGGGGAGAGAATGGTGTCTGTAGTGTGGACCAGACATGCCTGGGGAGATGATGGTGTCTGTAGTGTGGACCAGACATGCCTGGGGAGAGGATGGTGTCTGTAATGTGTACCAGACATGCCTGGGGAGAGAATGGTGTCTGTAGTGTGTACCAGACATGCCTGGTGGAGAGGATGGTGTCTGTAGTGTGGACCAGACATGCCTGGGGAGATGATGGTGTCTGTAATGTGGACCAGACATGCCTGGGGAGATGATGGTGTCTGTAATGTGGACCAGACATGCCTGGGGAGATGATGGTGTCTGTAGTGTGTACCAGACATGCCTGGGGAGATGATGGTGTCTATAGTGTGGACCAGACATGCCTGGGGAGAGGATGGTGTCTGTAATATGAACCAGACATGCCTGGGGAGATGATGATGTCTGTAGTGTGGACCAGACATGCCTGGGGAGATGATGGTGTCTCTAATATGGACCAGACATGCCTGGGGAGATGATGGTGTCTGTAGTGTGGACCAGACATGCCTGGGGAGAGGATGGTGTCTGTAATGTGGACCAGACATGCCTGGGGAGATGATGGTGTCTCTAATATGGACCAGACATGCCTGGGGAGAGGATGGTGTCTGTAATGTGGACCAGACATGCCTGGGGAGATGATGGTGTCTGTAGTGTGGACCAGACATGCCTGGGGAGATGATGGTGTCTGTAATGTGGACCAGACATGCCTGGGGACATGATGGTGTCTGTAGTGTGGACCAGACATGCCTGGGGAGATGATGGTGTCTCTAATATGGACCAGACATGCCTGGGGAGATGATGGTGTCTCTAATATGGACCAGACATGCCTGGGGAGAGGATGGTGTCTGTAGTGTGGACCAGACATGCCTGGGGAGATGATGGTGTCTGTAATGTGGACCAGACATGCCTGGGGAGATGATGGTGTCTGTAGTGTGGACCAGACATGCCTGGGGAGATGATGGTGTCTCTAATATGGACCAGACATGCCTGGGGAGATGATGGTGTCTCTAATATGGACCAGACATGCCTGGGGAGATGATGGTGTCTGTAGTGTGGACCAGACATGCCTGGGGAGATGATGGTGTCTCTAATATGGACCAGACATGCCTGGGGAGATGATGGTGTCTGTAATGTGGACCAGACATGCCTGGGGAGAGGATGGTGTCTGTAGTGTGGACCAGACATGCCTGGGGAGATGATGGTGTCTCTAATATGGACCAGACATGCCTGGGGAGATGATGGTGTCTGTAATGTGGACCAGACATGCCTGGGGAGATGATGGTGTCTCTAATATGGACCAGACATGCCTGGGGAGATGATGGTGTCTGTAATGTGGACCAGACATGCCTGTGGAGAGGATGGTGTCTGTAGTGCGGACCAGACATGCCTGGGGAGATGATGGTGTCTGTAATGTGGACCAGACATGCCTGGGGAGAGGATGGTGTCTGTAGTGTGGACCAGACATGCCTGGGGAGAGGATGGTGTCTGTAGTGTGGACCAGACATGCCTGGGGAGATGATGGTGTCTGTAATGTGGACCAGACATGCCTGGGGAGATGATGGTGTCTGTAATGTGGACCAGACATGCCTGGGGAGAGGATGGTGTCTGTAGTGTGGACCAGACATGCCTGGGGAGAGGATGGTGTCTGTAGTGTGGACCAGACATGCCTGGGGAGAGGATGGTGTCTGTAATGTGGACCAGACATGCCTGGGGAGAGGATGGTGTCTGTAGTGTGGACCAGACATGCCTGGGGAGAGGATGGTGTCTGTAGTGTGGACCAGACATGCCTGGGGAGAGGATGGTGTCTATAGTGTGGACCAGACATGCCTGGGGAGAGGATGGTGTCTATAGTGTGGACCAGACGTGCCTGGGGAGAGGATGGTGTCTGTAATATGGACCAGACATGCCTGGGGAGAGGATGGTGTCTATAGTGTGGACCAGACATGCCTGCGGAGAGGATGGTGTCTATAGTGTGGACCAGACGTGCCTGGGGAGAGGATGGTGTCTGTAATATGGACCAGACATGCCTGGGAAGAGGATGGTGTCTATAGTGTGGACCAGACATGTCTGGGGAGAGGATGGTGTCTATAGTGTGGACCAGACATGCCTGGGGAGATGATGGTGTCTGTAGTGTGGACCAGACATGCCTGGGGAGATGGAGATGGGGAACAGATATCTGCTAGACAGTAAAAACACTCTACACTCCTAGAAAAAAGGGTTCCAAAAGTGTTATTTGCGGAGTGATAGGGTTCTTTCATCAGAAGAACCATTTTTGGAAGACAAGGGTTCTTTGTAAGTCAAATGGTTCTACCTAGAACATCTTCAGAATCGTTTTTGGAAGAAAGGGGTTATTTGATGATTCTTTGAAAGACAAGAAGGGTTCTACATGAACCATATAAAATTTGATTTTCAGAGTTGTTTGTTTTAATATCTGTGTTTTTGCATGTACATTGATATATACATTTTATGCTACACCAAAAAAATGGCATACATTTTTCTAAACGAATCTAATCTGTTAGTAGTTGGACTTATTGCACCCGTTAATGAGATGGTTGTTCCAGTTTAGATGATTGAGATAGTCTCAGTATAACACTTTCCTTACCCTGGCAGTCATTCTGAAAGCAGGTAGCAGGTGATATACAAATTCCACTTGTTGGATATCCTATCTCCGACTGTCTTCCAATAGGAATTACACATCACTTTGCCAACCAGACGTTTCCTAACATCACTGTGATAGGGTATAACTAGGCCCTCAAAGAAAAGCCTTATGATATTTTGTATGTAATGTATTGTCATAAATAATTTAATTTTAAAGGCTAATAAAGACTGGTGAAACCATTCATAGATGGTTCTAGGAAGAGCCTTTCAAAGACTTAAGGGTTCTTGTTAGAACCATTCAAAGAGTGTTCTAAGCATAACCCTTCATAGAGACTTCTAGGTAGAACCATTTACAGGGAGTTCTGTGAAGAACCCTACAAAGAGGGTTCTAGATTTTTTTTTTTTACTCTGCATGGGCATCTCCCGTCATCGGGGGCCACACTTCTCCCCATCCCTAATAAACACAGCTGATTAAACTAATTGATTGTAATCTGAAGATCATGATTGGTTTATTATTGGAGGCAGGTGTGTTAACTGGGGCTGGGGCACAGTGTGACACCAACAGGGCTGGAGATGCCCATCCCTGATCTAGCAACAAAACGGGTTTGACACATGTAGGGTTCTTTGGTTTGTCCCCATAGGGCACGTGTGTCAAACTCATCCCATGGCAGGTCAAGTGTCTCCAGGTTTTAGTTTTTTCCTTTCAATCAAGCCTGAGACAAACAGGTGTGGGGAATTCCTTACTAATTCATCAATCTAGGACGAGGTAGGAGCGAAAACCCGCAAGCACTTGGCCATCCATGGAATGAGTTTGACACCTGTGCCCTATGGGGACAAACCAAAGGACCCCACATGTGTCACACCCTAATCTGTTTCACCTGTCCTTGTGATTGTCTCCACCCCCTCCAGGTGTCGCTTATTTTCCCTGGTGTATTTATCCCCGTGTTTCCTGTCTCTCTGTGCCAGTTCGTCTTGTGTGGCTTTCAAGTCAACCAGCGTGTTTTCCCATAATCCTGCTTCTATTCTCTTTTTGCCAGACTCTGTACCCGCCTGCCTGCCTGACCATTCTACCTGCCCTGACCTAGAGCCTGTCTGCCACTCTGTACCTCCTGGACTCTGAACTGGTTTTGACCTTTTGTCGACCATTCTTTGATTAATAAATATCAAAGACTCAAACCATCTGCCTCCTGTGTCTGCATCTTGGTCTCGCCTTGTTCCCTTACAACATGGTTCTACTTAGCACCTTAGTGTACAGTTCGGAGTTTCCCAGCAGATCTAGTATCATATTATCTAACTCTAAATACAACCTTAACCATTACTTATTGTGGTCCTTCAAGACGGATGTTGTGCAGTATCAATGCCTCTGATGTTCACTTATTGTAAGTTGCTCGGGAGAACAGCATCTGCTAAAATACTAAATTGTAAAGAATGTATAATGAGAAGGTATCTTACCGGGTGCCATAGACAATTCCATAGAAGAGCTTTGGAGAAGCTAATGGACGACATAATGTCACTATAGAAGTGAAATGAATGTACCACACCAATAACAGAAGACTAATGTACCTGTAGAGGAATATCAGCATCCATTTCAAACCGTGGCACCATCTTGGCTCAGGGATCAAACTTCTTGGTGTCAGGGTCTATGTAGCAGTCAAACACGATCCCCTAGCAGAGGAAATCGATGGTCTTCTACTTTGTCACCCACCACTAACTAAACCACACACACACACACACACACACACACACACACACACACACACACATACACACACACACACACACACACACGCACACACACGCACACACACACACACACACACACACACACACACACAGCGAATTTCAATAGTCTAAAGAGGTTTTCTCTCCATGTTTCTGCTACTGATATGAAAAGGAAATAAGTATTGGAGATGAAGTCATGGTTTACTGAGATGCGCCCACACTTTCTGCCTACATTAAAACACAATCAAATGAAACACAAAGACACTCCTATCCATCTATCTATCATTTCACCCAGTAAAAGGAAGTTTACACGAGCAGTTATTTCCCCTGTCTCCTTTCCTCTTCTCTCCGGGCTGTCTACGGTGGTCAGGCTCTGCGCTACAGTCAATAAACCCACTTAGCATATAAATGCAGTGTAAATGGGGAAATAAAGTGGAGCACATTGGTACACCAAGAGAGAGCTTTTTATCCCATAACTTACATGGACGTGGTTACTGTAAGGAGACGGCTGGGTTGCTTAGCAACCGCTCGTCACAATGCCCCCCCCATTAGTTAACAATTCAGCCTGGATAAAAGTGTTTAGGACTGTGAGTGGGATACGCTTAGCGTTGGAGATTAATCTGGAGTCCTCGAATTGAAAACCATCATACTTCACTGAAATATCTGTGAATCAATTCTCATCCTCTGAAGCTTTGAGGGGTTGGAGAGCGTATTATACTGAACAGAAATTTAAACGCAACATGCAACAATTTCAACAATTTTACTGAGTTACAGTTCATATAAGGAAATCGGCCAATTTAAATAAATTCATTAGGCTCTAATCTATGGATTTCACGACTGGGCAGGGCGCACAGTCATGGGTGGGCCTGGGAGGGCATAGGCCCACCAACTGGGGAGCCAGGCTCAGCCAATCAAAGTGAGTTTTTCCCCACAAAAGGGCTTTATTACAGACAGAAATACTCCTCAGTTTCATCAGTTGTCTGGGTGGCTGGTCTCAGACAATCCCACAGGTGAAGAAACTGGATATGAAGGTCCTGGGCTGGCGTGGTTACACATGGTCTGCAGATGTGAGGCAGGTTGGACGTACTGCCAAATTCAGTAAAACTAATTCTCTGGCAACAGCTCTGGTGGACTTTCCTGCAGTCAACATGTCAATTGCACACTCACTCAAAACTTGAGACATCTGTGGCATTGTGCTCTGTGACAAAACTGCACATTTTAGAGTGGCCTTTAATTGTCCCCAGCACAAGGTGTACCTGTGTAATGATCATGTTGTTTAATCAGCATCTTGATATGCCACACCTGTCAGGTGGATGGATTATCTAAATTAAACAAATTTGTGCACAAAATATGAGAGAAATAAGCTTTTTGTGTGTATGGAACATTTTTGGAACATTTTATTTCAACTCGTGGGACATGGGACCAACACTTTACATCTTGCATTTATATTTTGGTTTAGTATAGCTTTTACACCAGTGATAAAAGTATACGACTTTTTATGAAGTAATCTATTTTACACTTTGACTCACTTATTCTCTATAACCAGGTGAGAATTATGGGTCCCAGCGTTTGAATGATTAGACACATATTCTCACAACCATATGAATCATTCAACCATACTGGTCCTGGAACTTTGTCCCTCCGAAGGCCTAGACAGCAACAAAGACAGAGTCTGTGGAGTTCCTTTGGGCAGTCTGGAGGGGCGTTCTGAACCATACTCTGCTCCGGGACTGGAATGATCTTCTTGAGGCCAGGCACCACACCCTGGAGCACCGCACCCTGGAGCACCACACCCTGGAGCATCACACCCTGGAGCACCACACCCTGGAGCACCACACCCTGGAGCACCACACCCTGGAGCACCACACCCTAATAGGCTTCCATTATTTACTTTTTTATCATATCAAAAGCAACTTTTACCAGTTGAATGTGGACACAATGTGTGAGATAGCAGCCATTTCTTTGGGTGATGACTAACCTCGATTTTGAGATAACTAACCTCAATTTATACAATGAGTTGGCAGCTCTGGACGTTCCGCTTATTCCGGACAAGGTGCTAAACCATAGGACTCGAAAGAGGAAGTGACAGCGCAAAATAGTTAGATGAGCCGGCATCCTGATGAGACTACGTTGGCGATCAAATAAACTGCCTCTGACCACTGTTCTACTGGTGAACGTACAGACACTAGAGAATAAATTGGAAGAGCTCCGTTTGAGACTATCCTATCAACGGAACCTGAAAAAGGTGTGTCTCTTTGTTAACAACAGCTGGTGTGTGATCTCTAATGTTAAGGAAATCTTGAGTTTTTGCTCGCCTGAGTTAGTATACCTCATGATAAGCTACAGACCATGCTATTTACCAAGTGAGATTCCATTTATATTTTTCATAGCTGTCTATATACAAACACAAATAAAACATTTTACCAGCATGTCACCTGTGCAACTAGAAGCAACAAAACTCTAGATCACCTTTACTCACACACAGAAACGCATAAAAGGCTCTCCCTCACCCTTTGGCAAATCTGACCATAACTCGATCCTCCTGGTTGTTGCTTACAATCAAAAACTCAAACAGGAAGTACCAGTGATTCACTCAATATGGAAGTGTGTGATGGAGCGGATGCTAAGCTACAGGACTGTTTGGCTAGCTACAGGACTGTTTGGCTAGCTACAGGACTGTTTGGCTAGCTACAGGACTGTTTGGCTAGCTACAGGACTGTTTGGCTAGCACAGACTGGAATATGTTCCGGGATTCATCCGATAACATTGAGGAGTTTACCACATTTGTCACCGGCTAAGTGAATCAACAACAACGTCCCCACGTTGACCATACGTACATATCCCAATCAGAAGACATGGCAACATCCGCACTGAGCTAAAGGCTAAAGCTACCGCTTTCAAGGAGCAGGACACTAATCCGGATGCTTATAAGAAATCCCGCTATGACCTCAGACGAGCCATTAACAGGCAAAGTGTCAATACCGGACTAAGATAGAATCCTACTATTCCGACTGATGCTCGTCGCATATTGTAACGATCCTCTTCTTCTGATGAAGAGTAGTCAAGATCGGACCAAAACGCAGCGTGCTAAGTGTCCATGTTAATATTTATTTTCACTCAGAACACTAAGAGAAAATAACAAAATAGACCAACACGAAACAGTTCTGTCTGGCGTAGAGACAGAAAACAACTACCCACAAACACAGGTGGGAACAGGCTACCTAAGTATGGTTCTCAATCAGAGACAATGATAGACAGCTGCCTCTGATTGGGAACCATACCAAGCCAAACACAGAAATACAAAAACATAGAACAAAACATAGAATGCCCACCCCAACTCATGCCCTGACCAAACCAAAATAGAGACATAAAAAAGGAACTAAGGTCAGGATGTGACACATATGGCAGGGCTTGAAACTATCACTGTTTACAAAGGAACACCCAGCTGCAAGCTGCACAGTGACGTGACCCTACCAGACGGGCTAAATGCCTTCTACGAGCTCTTCCGCACAACTGTGTGATCTCGCTCTCTGTAGCCGATGTGAATAAGACCTTTAAAAAATCTTCACATTCACAAGGTTGCAGGACGCGTACTCGGAGCATGCCCTGGCCAGCAGGCAAGTGTCTTCACTGACATTTTCAACTTGTCCCTGACTGAGTCTGTAATACCAACATGTTTCACCACCATAGTCCCTGTGGAACACTAAGGTAACCAGTCTAAAAGACTATCGCCCCGTAGCACTCACATCTGTAGCCATGAAATGCTTTGAAAGGCTGGTCATGACTCACATCCACATCCACACCATCACCCCGGACACCCTGGACCTACCCTGATGACACAATCTTTATTGCACTCCACACTGCCCTATCCCACCTGGACAAGAGGAACACCTACAGTATGTAAGAAGGCTGTTCATTGACTACAGCTCAGCATTCAACACCAGTGCCCTCCAAGCTTATTACTAAATAATCTGCAACTGGATCCTGGACTTCCTTACAGGCCACCCCCAGGTGGTGAGGGTAGGCAACAACACATCCACCACGCCGACCCTCAGGGGTGTGTGCTTAGTCCCCTCCTGTTCACCCATGACTGCGTGGCTGCGCACAACTCCAACATCATCATTAAGTTTGCTGACGACAAGACGATGGGATACCTGATCACTGACAACGATGAGACAGCCTATAGGGAGGAGGTCAGTGACCTAGCAGTGTAGTGCCAGTACAAGAACCTCAACGCTTGCAAGATATAGGAGCTGATCGTGGACTACAGGAAACGGAGGGCCAAGCACGCCCCCATCTCCATCGACAGGGCTGTAGTGAGCGGGTTGGTAGCGTCAAGTTCCTATATGTCTACATCACTAATGAATTTACTTGGTCCACACACACCAACACAGTCATGAAGAAGGAAGGGAAACACCTCTTCCCCCTCAGGAGGCTGAATATTTTGGGAATGGGCCATCAGATCCTCAAAAATGTATACATCTGCACCATTGAGAGCCTCTTGACTGGCTGCATCATCGCTTGGTAGCGCAACTGCTTGGTATCTGACTGCAAGGCGCTACAGAGGGTATTGCTTAAAGCCCAGTATACCACTGGGGCCGAGCTCCCTGCCATCTAGGACCTCTATACCAGGTGGTGTCAGAGGAAGGCCATAAACATGTTCTAAGACTCCAGCCACCCAAGTCATAGATCCGGGAGGATGGATGGAGGGGGAGGAGCGAGGGAGGGGGGGGAGGAGGGAGGGGGGGTGGAGGAGGGAGGGGGAGGAGCGAGGGAGGGCGGGCGGGAGGGAAATAGAGAGAAATGGAGTGAAAGGGAGGGAGGGAATGAGGGAGGGAAGAAATGAGGGAGGGAGGGAAGGTGGGAGGGCGGTTAGGAAGGCGGGAGGGTGGGAGAGAGACATGGGAATGTATGAATTGCTATAGGGTGCACCGCAATGCAGCAGAATAGCTCAGTACTCAGTGAAAGAGCAGTATTTACTGCTTACTGAAAAAAGTGAGGACAGAACACAGACATTTTAACACCGGCTCATCTGTGTAATGTAAATGATCACATTTACCGCATTAATTTCATCAACACTTTGATATACAATTATGACTGTGTGAAATAATATTAACAACTTTAATGGTGGATGTGACAGGAACTTGAGAAAATCACAGATCCCTTTACAGTGTGATAAATATCCTTGAAACTGTAAAAGAGAGAGAGAGAGAGAGAGAGAGAGAGAGAGAGAGAGAGAGAGAGAGAGAGAGAGAGAGAGAGAGAGAGAGAGGGAGACTCCTCTCCTTTCACTGTGAAACTCCCTGATGGCATGCTCAATCAGTGCAATTGACTCAAGCTATTCAAACTCGGCATAGCAAATCAATCAAATCAAATTTTATTTGTCACATGGTTAGCAGATGTTAATGCGAGTGTAGCGAAATGCTTGTGCTTCAAGTTCCGACAATGCAGTAATAACCAACGAGTAATCTAACTAACAATTCCAAAACTACTACCTTATACACACAAGTGTAAAGGGATAAAGTATATGTACATAAAGATATATGAATGAGTGATGGTACAGAATGGAATAGGCAAGATGCAGTAGATCGAGTACAGTATATACATATGAGATGAGTAATGTAGGGTATGTAAACAAAGTGGCATAGTTTAAAGTGGCTAGTGATACATGTATTACATAAAGATGCAGTAGATGATATAGAGTACAGTATATACACATACATATGAGATGGGTAATGTAGGGTATGTAAACATTATATTAAGTGGCATTGTTTAAAGTGGCTAGTGATACATTTTTTCCATCAATTTCCATCAATTTCCATTATTAAAGTGGCGTTTCCATCTGAAAGACAATGATTACAGCTTTGATGTGTGGGGAAGACTACGAAAGGCTAACGCCACAAGTCTAATGCTACAAGAGACTAACGCTACAAGAGGCTAAAGCTACAAGAGGCTAAGGCTACAGAAGGCTAACGCTACAGAAGGCTAACGCTACAAGAGACTAACGCTACAAGAGACTAACGCTACAAGAGACTAACGCTACAAGAGACTAACGCTACAAGAGACTAACGCTACAAGAGGCTAAAGCTACAAGAGGCTAAGGCTACAGAAGGCTAACGCTACAGAAGGCTAACGCTACAAGAGACTAACACTACAAGAGACTAACGCTACAAGAGGCTAAGGCTACAAGAGGCTAAGGCTACAGAAGGCTAACGCTACAAAAGGCTAAGGCTACAGAAGGCAAAGGCTGCAAGAGGCTAAGGCTACAGAAGGCTAAAGCTACAAGAGGCTAAGGCTACAGTAGGCTAACGCTACAAGAGACTAACGTTAAAGGCAGGTAAACCCATTCACCTCTGGACATCTCCCTTTCACTCCAATAAACTGACCAACAGACTAGTGGTGCACTATAATAAAGGTTAATTTGGGAAACTGTTTGAGAAACAGACAGTGTCTGGTTCAAATGATAGAGGGGGATCATTATTGACCTGCCGTGGTCTCATCAGCTTGATTCCTCCCTGTTTATATCCATGTCGGGTATGGTGTCTGTGACAGTGGCGGGGTTATTGTGCTGCTCTCGTGGTACAGCGGTGTGATGGAGTGTCATTATCTTTGTTACCGTGCCGATTTGACCCGCTACAGATTGCATTCATTTCCCCTAGCTCTGCTTTCCTCTGCCTCTGACGTGTGTGTGTGTGTGTGTGTGTGTGTGTGTGTGTGTGTGTGTGTGTGTGTGTGTGTGTGTGTGTGTGTGTGTGTGTGTGTGTGTGTGTGTGTGCGTGCGTGCGTTGCGTGTGTGCGTGTGTGTGTGTATATAAACGCAGCATAATGACTACAATGAGGAGAATGAACCTTTCCACCTGGGACACTATTACAGGTTTGGTATATTTGTCCGATTCATCCACAACCCAGACTGCTCTGACACTAATGTGTGTTTACCACTGATAAACTACAGTGAACCAGTAGCAGAAAAACGCTGGAGCTGAAATAGTTGTTATAATAATGTTAAATACCAATCTTGAAGTGTGGTTTCTTTTCTCTAACAGTGTTGAGGGATGTTACAGTATTAGGAGCTGTGTTCCTACTCTCATCTACTGTCAGTGTCCTTTTGGCTTTTTTTCTAGGCAGGTAGCCTAGTGGTGGCAGGTAACCTAGTGGTTAGAGTGTAGGGACGGCAGGTAGCCTAGTGGTGAGAGTGTAGTGGTGGCAGGTAGCCTAGTGGTTAGAGAGTTGGACTCGTAACTAGAAGGTTGCAAGATTGAATCCCCAAGCTGACATGGTCAAAATCTGTCATTCTGCCCCTGAACAAGGCAGTTAACCCACTGTTCCTAGGCTGTCATTGAAAATAAGAATTTGTTCTTAACTGACTTGCCTGGTTAAATAAAGATAACAAATAAAAATGGGTTTAGACCTGGTTCATTTGTTATATGCGTTGTTTTATTCATTACTTAATTCATTCATTCATTCATTAACATGATAAAATAATTGTTAACCAACACTTTCTAAGGTCTGAAACAGCACACCCTGGTCTACTGGTATCTATCTATAACTTACACTTACACTTTTCCCCAGTGTATTTATCCCTGTGTTTCCTGTCTCTCTGTACCAGTGTATTTATCCCTGTGTTTCCTGTCTCTCTGTACCAGTGTATATATCCCTGTTTTTCCTATCTCTCTGTACCAGTGTATTTATCCCTGTGTTTCCTGTCTCTCTGTACCAGTGTATATATCCCTGTTTTTCCTGTCTCTCTGTACCAGTGTATTTATCCCTGTGTTTCCTGTCTCTCTGTACCAGTGTATTTATCCCTGTGTTTCCTGTCTCTCTGTACCAGTGTATTTATCCCTGTGTTTCCTGTCTCTCTGTACCAGTGTATATATCCCTGTTTTTCCTGTCTCTCTGTACCAGTGTATTTATCCCTGTGTTTCCTGTCTCTCTGTACCAGTGTATTTATCCCGGTGTTTCCTGTCTCTCTGTGCCAGTGTATTTATCCCTGTGTTTTCTGTCTCTCTGTACCAGTGTATTTATCCCTGTGTTTCCTGTCTCTCTGTACCAGTGTATTTATCCCTGTGTTTCCTGTCTCTCTGTACCAGTGTATTTATCCCTGTGTTTCCTGTCTCTCTGTACCAGTGTATTTATCCCTGTGTTTCCTGTCTCTCTGTACCAGTGTATTTATCCCTGTGTTTCCTGTCTCTCTGTACCAGTGTATTTATCCCGGTGTTTCCTGTCTCTCTGTGCCAGTGTATTTATCCCTGTGTTTTCTGTCTCTCTGTACCAGTGTATTTATACCTGTGTTTCCTGTCTCTCTGTACCAGTGTATTTATCCCTGTGTTTCCTGTCTCTCTGTACCAGTGTATTTATCCCTGTGTTTCCTGTCTCTCTGTACCAATGTATTTATCCCTGTGTTTCCTGTCTCTCTGTACCAGTGTATTTATCCCTGTGTTTCCTGTCTCTCTGTACCAGTGTATTTATCCCTGTGTTTCCTGTCTCTCTGTACCAGTGTATTTATCCTTGTGTTTCACGACCATTGTCTTGCCTTACCCTATTGGATTAATTAATATTCTAAGACTCCAACCATCTGCCCTCTGTGTCTGCATCTGGGTCTCGCCTTGTGTCATGATATATACATATACTGTACATACCCATACATGCACACACACACACACACACACACACACACACACACACACACACACACATGCATACACACACACATACACACATATTTATACATATATTTAAAAACAAATATTTTCCTTTATTACCCTCAAACCCTATCAGTTCTCCCCCAATTGGAGCAAACTAGTGAACAACATCACTTAGGCCTGTATTTCCAGCTTTTACATTCAATATACATTTTATGGGCACAGTCTACTTTACAATAGTTCTATTTTGTTTGTTTTTTCTCATGTCCTTCCTCTACCCTCGACCTCTCCCATCTGTTTCTGATGTTCATCCGGTTTGATTTCTATTTACCATATCTTTCAAACTGTGCTCTTTCACAAAAGTTCTTAGTAAACTATATACGTTTTTACGGGCACAGTGTGTTTTATATTAGGCATCTTGTTGTTATTAGTTGTTATTAGTCCCACCCTTCAGCTCCATTCTTCCTTTCCCATCTGTCTCTCAACATCATCCATATTGGATTTCTATTTGCCATATATTTTTCAACTGTGCTGTTTCACAAAAGTTCTGAAACGATCTATTCTCATTGTTTCTGCAGATTGTAAATTGAAAATAAAATGTTTTGCTAAAAGTATTATTATATTATTGATCGATTCACTATGAATTTTCAGATCACCCAGTAGTGCAGGGTTACTTCCCAGTAAATATTGCAATTCTTCAGCCATCCCTGGACCTGTGACCAAAAACAAGCCACTGTACATATGGACAGTACCAAAACAAATAATCTAATGATTATGCCTCTCCGCAGCAAAATCTGCACACTGTTTCAAAGAGTTTTGTCTGAAGAGTTTCCACTGTTTCAAAGAGTTTTGTACGAAGAGTTTCCACTGTTACAAAGGGTTTTGTACGAAGAGTTTCCACTGTTACAAAGAGTTTTGTATGAAGAGTTTCCACTGTTACAAAGAGTTTTGTACGAAGAGTTTCCACTGTTACAAAGAGTTTTGTATGAAGAGTTTCCACTGTTACAAAGAGTTTTGTCTGAAGAGTTTCCACTGTTACAAAGAGTTTTGTATGAAGAGTTTCCACTGTTACAAAGGGTTTTGTATGAAGAGTTTCCACTGTTACAAAAGGGTTTTGTATGAAGAGTTTCCACTGTTACAAAGGGTTTTGTTTGAAGAGTTTCCACTGTTTCAAAGAGTTTTGTTTTAAGAGTTTCCACTGTTACAAAGGGTTTTGTATGAAGAGTTTCCACTGTTTCAAAGAGTTTTGTATGAAGAGTTTCCACTGTTACAAAGAGTTTTGTCTGAAGAGTTTCCACTGTTACAAAGAGTTTTGTCTGAAGAGTTTCCACTGTTACAAAGGGTTTTGTACGAAGAGTTTCCACTGTTACAAAAGGGTTTTGTTTGAAGAGTTTCCACTGTTACAAAGGGTTTTGTCTGAATAGTTTCCACTGTTACAAAGGGTTTTGTTTGAAGAGTTTCCACTGTTACAAAGGTATTTGTATGAAGAGTTTCCACTGTTACAAAAGGGTTTTGTTTGAAGAGTTTCCACTGTTACAAAGAGTTTTGTTTGAAGAGTTTCCACTGTTACAAAGGGTTTTGTTTGAAGAGTTTCCACTGTTACAAAGAGTTTTGTCTGAAGAGTTTCCACTGTTACAAAGGGTTTTGTATGAAGAGTTTCCACTGTTACAAAAGGGTTTTGTATGAAGAGTTTCCACTGTTACAAAGAGTTTTGTATGAAGAGTTTCCACTGTTACAAAGAGTTTTGTACGAAGAGTTTCCACTGTTACAAAGGGTTTTGTATGAAGAGTTTCCACTGTTACAAAAGGGTTTTGTATGAAGAGTTTCCACTGTTACAAAGAGTTTTGTATGAAGAGTTTCCACTGTTACAAAGAGTTTTGTATGAAGAGTTTCCACTGTTACAAAGAGTTTTGTATGAAGAGTTTCCACTGTTACAAAGGGTTTTGTTTGAAGAGTTTCCACTGTTTCAAAGAGTTTTGTATGAAGAGTTTCCACTGTTACAAAGGGTTTTGTTTGAAGAGTTTCCACTGTTTCAAAGAGTTTTGTATGAAGAGTTTCCACTGTTACAAAGGGTTTTGTATGAACAGTTTCCACTGTTACAAAGGGTTTTGTCTGAAGAGTTTCCACTGTTACAAAGAGTTTTGTATGAAGAGTTTCCACTGTTACAAAGGGTTTTGTCTGAAGAGTTTCCACTGTTTCAAAGAGTTTTGTTTTAAGAGTTTCCACTGTTACAAAGGGTTTTGTCTGAAGAGTTTCCACTGTTTCAAAGAGGTTTGTTTTAAGAGTTTCCACTGTTACAAAGGGTTTTGTTTGAAGAGTTTCCCAAAGGGCTTATTTATTAGACTGACAACAATCTGGCGCTAGTAGTCTTTGTCGTTTTGAAATGTCAAACACAATTGTGTCCTTTTCCTATGGTTTCAGCAGAACATATTTTGAAGGTAAGACGAGGAGAAGTGGTCAAACAAGATATGTCAAAGGTGACCTATATTACAAGTTTGCACAAAGGTAAGTACAGTGCCTTGCGAAAGTATTCGGCCCCCTTGAACTTTGCGACCTTTTGCCACATTTCAGGCTTCAAACATAAAGATATAAAATTGTATTTTTTTGTGAAGAATCAACAACAAGTGGGACACAATCATGAAGTGGAACGACATTTATTGGATATTTCAAACATTTTTAACAAATCAAAAACTGAAAAATTGGGCGTGCAAAATTATTCAGCCCCCTTAAGTTAATACTTTGTAGCGCCACCTTTTGCGGCGATTACAGCTGTAAGTCGCTTGGGGTATGTCTCTATCAGTTTTGCACATCGAGAGACTGACATTTTTTCCCATTCCTCCTTGCAAAACAGCTCGAGCTCAGTGAGGTTGGATGGAGAGCATTTGTGAACAGCAGTTTTCAGTTCTTTCCACAGATTCTCGATTGGATTCAGGTCTGGACTTTGACTTGGCCATTCTAACACCTGGATAGTGTCATCTCGTGATACTAGGAGGACAAAGATTGTAGCACCAGCATAATCCAATCCACTATTAGATAATCAAACACTTTTTTTTTTGTTATTCCTTTCATTGATTTGCAGTTTCAGCCATTAAGAATATTACTTCCATTACAGTCTGTTCATTATCTTCTTAGTTCATAGCTACCGAATCGATAATGCTAGCGAACTTTGACTCTTTTTTTATTAAGCAAAAAAATATTTAATAAGATGTCTTCAAAATGTAATTTTCATTCAAAGAAAGAAGTTACTCCCTTCCAGGACCAGGAATGGAGTTGAGATGTGAGATGAAGAAACATTTAGCTGGTGGGCAACTCTAGTCTACTCTACTCAGTGTCAAAATACTTCCGTAATACTCATTGACTTACATTTTTTTTTTGCAGTTTTAAAACTGCAGTAAAAGTGCAGTAACTGAAACTGCAGTCGACTATGGAATTTTGGACGCAGTAATTGCAATATACTGCAGTTATACTACACTCTGACCGCAGTTATACTGCACTCTGACCGCAGTTATACTGCACTCTGACCGCAGTTATACTGCACTCTGACTGCAGTTATACTGCACTCTGACTGCAGTTATACTGCACTCTGACTGCAGTTATACTGCACTCTGACCGCAGTTATACTGCACTCTGACTGCAGTTATACTGCACTCTAACTGCAGTTATACTGCACTCTAACTGCAGTTATACTGCACTGTAACTGCAGTTATACTGCACTCTAACTGCAGTTATACTGCACTCTAACTGCAGTTATACTGCACTCTAACTGCATTTATACTGCACTCTAACTGCAGTTATACTGCACTCTAACTGCAGTTATACTGCACTCTAACTGCAGTTATACTGCACTCTGACTGCAGTTATACTGCACTCTAACTGCAGTTATACTACACTCTGACTGCAGTTATACTGCACTCTAACTGCAGTTATACTACACTCTAACTGCAGTTATACTGCACTCTAACTGCATTTATACTGCACTCTAACTGCAGTTATACTGCACTCTAACTGCAGTTATACTACACTCTGACTGCATTTATACTGCACTCTAACTGCAGTTATACTACACTCTGACTGCAGTTATACTGCACTCTGACTGCAGTTATACTGCACTCTAACTGCAGTTATACTGCACTCTAACTGCAGTTATACTACACTCTGACTGCAGTTATACTGCACTCTGACTGCAGTTATACTGCACTCTAACTGCAGTTATACTGCACTCTGACTGCAGTTATACTGCACTCTGACTGCAGTTATACTGCAATCTAACTGCAGTTATACTGCACTCTAACTGCAGTTATACTGCACTCTAACTGCAGTTATACTACACTCTGACTGCCATCTTTTTTTGTAAGGGTGACACCCACGTCACACAGGGCACACAGAGTATCAAGTGTAATGCTCATCCACTAACTAACCGGCTTTCCATCCAACCTTCTTATGTGAGTAAAGTACGTCGGATAAAAAATGTCATGACAGGCCTGATGGAAACAGAACATTTGTCGGTAAAGTGTCCAAATGTCGACAGAACAAAATACTCTAGACAAGATGG
Organism: Oncorhynchus clarkii lewisi; assembly: GCF_045791955.1. Classification (NCBI taxonomy): domain Eukaryota; kingdom Metazoa; phylum Chordata; class Actinopteri; order Salmoniformes; family Salmonidae; genus Oncorhynchus; species Oncorhynchus clarkii. The sequence continues at coordinate 7,822,034 of NC_092162.1, read as the reverse complement.
AAAATTAATTAGGCGAGAAATGTCAGTGGAAATGCTTTTATGCGCAAATATTGACAAAATAACCATCATATGGAAGCAAGCATGTTGTGTGTTCCTCCCACTATGAGCTTGATGCTCCTTTCCAAGAAATACATATTCTGGTGACATCATCATCGATGCTTGGCTGCCTTTTTTTGACAAATAAAAACATCTCGCTCATTTGTACATAATAATCTCATTGTGTAGGCTATAACTGAGCTGTGTCTGCCAGCTGTTGGCTAGAACTCACGTGCCAATATCAGAGTGGGCACACTCGCTATTAAACACAACATTTTTTTGGTGAGAAAACCATCAGTAGAGTTGAAGATGCGATGGAAAACCCATTTAACTTGTATGTTTTATTCGGTACTTGGGAATTTAACTGCAACATTTATGTTGTATGTGCACTACATCATCACACAGCATTTTATCCACAACAAGTACATTTGATGGAAACATCCTTGGTGGGAAAATGTGTATATTGTTTTTTATGCAATGAAATCTGTCACCACAGTGAAATCTGTCACCATAGTGGAATCTGTCACCACAGTGAAATCTGTCACCATAGTGGAATCTGTCACCATAGTGGAATCTGTCACCACAGTGAAATCTGTCACCATAGTGGAATCTGTCACCATAGTGGAATCTGTCACCACAATTGGATGGAAACCGTCAACAATTGGATGGAAACCTAGCTAGTCATTCAGATCTGTCATATTCTGTAGTGAGCTATAGTTTTTCCTCTATATCAAGCAATTTTCTTGTGTGATCAATATGGAGATAATGGAGCTAGCCTGGCCCCAGATCAGTTTGTGCTGTCTTGCAAAACCCCCATGTCATTGTCATTTGTCGATATGTTACCTAAACAGGGCCTTGAGGTTTCAGGTAGTTGTGGTCCTGCCAGCGTAACCTGGGTTCACAGTGATGAAGACGCCTACAGAGAGGAACAGATTCACCTCCTCTCTCATGAAGTTAAACCTCTGCTCCATGTCTTCACTTGGACAGGACGTTTATAGAAATAGAAATATAAGACATGCAAACTGTGTTCAGTCAGATAACAAACCTGCATATTGTTCCTCAAGGGTTCTTTGGGAAGGGTGATGGTTCTATGTGGAACCATACTGGCCCAAAGAACCCTTTGAGCTCTTCAATGGTTCTTTGAGCCAGTATGGTTCCACATAGAACCATCACCCTTCCCAAAGAACGCTTAATTAAAATGTAACGGCGGAGGCTCATTGGAATATTTTGTGGCATAGTTTGTTGCACAGCTCTTTTTGTGCAATCATGAGCGAGAGTTTCATTACAGTTTATCTAATATTTTGTGTTACGCACATGTTATAACTCGGGACCGAAGTGCTGTTGTGCTTTGCTCTCTGTAGCAGAGTGCGACTGAAAGGCGTGATAACTGGGGTGGGGTTTGAGTGTTAAAGTGGATCAACTGAAGATGGGGATCTCTGGTGTCTGTAATGCACGCCGTTTGGTGCGAAGAATGAGACATATAGGAAACCCTGTCTGTCCTTCTGAGTTGTGATGTAGAGTGTTTGTGGGATAATGTCATGCAAGGGTACATGAGTTATCCCGTGAGAGCTTTTGTTCCGAACCCACTACAGTGTTTCAGGTGCTAATTTTATTTGTCATGTTGCAGCAGTATATAGGAGGGAGATTCCGAGGTGTGAGAAGTTTGCAGGACGGCATGGGACAAAATATTGTGTCGTTTCAGGGGAAAAAGTGGAGTGTTTCAATTGTGGAGGTGGTTTTGTTGGATCAAAACTGTCCTGTGCGAGTGAGACATAAAAAATAAAATATCAAACCTTTATTTAACTAGGCAAGTCAATTAAGAACAAATTCTTATTTACAATGACGGCCTACCCCAACCAAACACTTCCCTAACCCAGACAACGCTGGGCCAATTGTGCGCCACCCTATGGGTGGCGCACAATGTGTGCCCCCTATGGGCCAAAGTAGTGGGATGGGGATAGTAGTATATACTGTATATACTGTAGGGTTAGATGGGAAGGGGTTCCAGCCTCCCAGCCCAATGACCTGGGGTAGGATCTGTTGGGGCCAAAGTAGTGGGATGGGGATAGTAGTATACACTGTATGCACTGCAGGGGTAGATGCCAGTTCCTTTTGTCCCCATTTCCACTTTCCAAACTGTGAAAGGCAGCAATACGCAACATAGCGCCTAGTCTGCCAGAAAGCCACATGAAAGCCACACGAAGAAGAAGATGACATGTTATATATGACTATGGCCAGTGATGGTGTCTTGTGAAAGGCTCAGATATGGCCTTGTGTTAATTGAGAAGTCTTGACCAAGTCAGTAGTTCTGCATTCTCTCCTCAACTGTTCTAGAGCTAGCACACCTGATTAAACTTGTCAATAAACACAATAATAAAACCTAATGAGTTTGAACAAATAAATATCAATATGAAAACAGAATAAAAAGCCCTGCATATTTCTACAAAGAACTTTTGAGATTGAACATGTTCTTTATTAAACCATTCTCCATAAAGATTTAGTGAAGTAGCATAAAATAGTATATAGCCATGTAGCCCCAAAGGGTTGTAACCATAGCGGAACACCATTACGATGCTATATAGAACCTTTTTTAAATGGTTCTTTATAGAATCTTAGGAAAGGGTTATTTATAGCACCATACAGGTTCCATTTAGAACCTTACGGTTCTTTATTGGACCTTAAAACAATTGGTTCCATATATGGTTCCATATATACAGTATACAGTATATGAGTTGATACTCATTTCCTAAGAAGGAATTGCCCCTCAACCACGCCCACAAATTGGTAGCTAGCACTCACTCACTCCCTCCCTCCCTCCCTTCCTCACTCACTCACTCACTCACTCACTCACTCGGCTGCTAGCACCGTCATGAAAATAGTCAGAAAGCCCTACAATATTATGTTTTTCGAAGTAGTGAGAACGCTCGGGAGCAGGCCATGTTGAAAATTAGTCTTTGCACAGCAAATTCCCCAGTGTTAAATTAACACAAAGTGTGGACCCGTATAGATACTGAACAGTGTTGAATAAATGTTAGCAGTAAACACACTGCTTACTGTAATGCTTTATTTGCATTATTTCCCAGAGTGCCTTTCAGGTGAATTGTACACTGAGTGTATAAAACATTAGGAACACCTTCTCTTACCATGACAGGGACAGGGGAAAGCTATGATCCCTTATTTTTGTCCCCGTATTGATGTTAAAACCACTTCAATCAGTGAAAATGAAGGGGAGGAGACAGGTTAAATAAGGATATTTAAGCTTTGAGACATTTGAGACATTGTGTATGTGTACCATTCAGAGGGTGAATGTGCAAGACAAAATATTTAAGTGCCTTTGAGCAGGGTACAGTAGTAGGTGCCAGATGCACCAGTTTCAAGAACTGCAACGCTGCTGGGTTTTTCACACTCAACAGTTTCCTGTGTTTATCAAGAACGGTACACCACCCAAAGGACATCCAGCCAACTTGACATAACTGTGGGAAGCATTGGAATCAAATCAAATCAAATGTATTTATATAGCCCTTCGTACATCAGCTGATATCTCAAAGTGCTGTACAGAAACCCAGCCTAAAACCCCAAACAGCAATCAATGCAGGTGTAGAAGCACGGTGGCTAGGAAAAACTCCCTAGAAAGGCCAAAACCTAGGAAGAAACCTAGAGAGGAACCAGGCTATGATGGGTGGCCAGTCCTCTTCTGGCTGTGCCGGGTGGAGATTATAACAGAACATGTCCAAGTTCAACATAGGCCAGCTTCCCTGTGGAACTCTTTCGACACCTTGGAGAGTCCATGCCCCGACAAATTGAGTCTGTTCTGAGGAGAAAAATGAGGTGCAACTCAATATTAGGAAGGTGTTCCTAATGTTTTGAATACTCAGTGTAGAGTTACCACCCATGACTGAATTTGTTAGTGACAGAGACATGCTTGTTGCATTCATCCTTTTTCAGTCCTGTGGACTTTACCAAGTGAGGTCCTAAGTGATTATGTTATTGTGAAGAAACATTTTATTGTCTGAAGAGAAGCATTGAATTGCGTACAGCATCTCCTCTCACTCTATCTTGGTTCGTGCAGGTGACTGTGACCTCCTCCTCAGACCAATTGACAGAACGCCCAGAACATTTTTCTGGGAACCAAAAGGAGTATCTCAGTTTCAAGGTCACAGCTTTGAGAGAAGAAGCCTTGTTAGGTATCAGTCAGTCACAAGCAGGAACCAATGTTAATAATCATGTAAATCACGCTTATATGACTTGTTTGTATAGCAGTATATAAGGACTGAAAGGAAACGCCCTTTTCAGAGTTTGTGAACCTCATCAGAGTGATCAGAGTGATCCATTTTAATATTGACTTCAGGTGTCCCTGGTGTTGAATTTCCACCACATGATACTTAAAATGTTACTATTTAACACAACACAATATGTATTTAATAAGGCCTTATTTTGAGGGCCATCACCCCAAAATACTGGGTTGTTTGAATGACCCAACTGCTGGGTTGCAGACATTGGGTCACTTAGTTGTTTTGTTTTTAAAAAAGAGCAAGGTTGGTTTGTTGATGCTGGGTTATTGAGATATTACCAAGCAGGTCAGCTCAGAAGACTGGAGGCTTGGCTTGGTAGGGACGTGGCTTTCATGGAAGTTTTTTTGGCCACTCATGAGAGTAAATGTCAATCCTGTTCGTTTGAGTAGTTATATGTTATGGTCGTGAAGAGGGCACGACAAAACCTTTTCCCCCTCAGGAGACTGAAAAGACTTGGCATGGGTCCTCAGATCCTCAAAAGGTTCAACACCTGCACCATCGAGAGCATCCTGACTGGCTGTATCATTGCCTAGTACGGCAACTGCTCGGCCTCCGACCGCAAGGCACTACAGAGGGTAGTGCATATGGCCCAGTACATCACTGGGATCAAGCTGCCTGCCACCCAGGACCTCTATGTCAGAGGATGGACCTAAAAATTGTCAAAGACTCCAGCCACCCTAGTCTCTCTGCTACCACACGGCAAGCAGTACCGGAGTGCCAAGTGTAGGTCCAAGAGGCTTCTAAACATCTTATTACCCCCAAGCCATGTCGTGGAAATTTCCTGTATTACCAAATCATGAGAGCAAACCACACACAAGTCAGAGTTATCATAAAGTCCATCTTTAATTATATGAGCTTCACCATAGCCCTGTGACTCTCAGATCAATTCAGTGTCCATAAATTAATTCTTTGAGAGTATCAACATAATGGCAACTGAGATCCTTTATAGCAAAGACACACATAGCCAAACAGCATTGGCTATAAATTATCGTTCAGTTTGGTCTCCTAAACTAAGTTCCTATCTCATTCTTGGTACCACTTAGAACCAAAAACATTACCTCATCCAATGGCATATATCAAATACACCCCCTCCTGGACAAGATCAGAAAAGACAGTGAGCCTCTTAGGTCATATACTAAATCAAGATAAGGGCAACCTCAGAGGGGACACGTACATAGTTAGACACATTCCCATAAGAAGACAGGCCTGACCTCTCCCCTCTCTGGGGCCCAAGTGACTAAGCCCTAGCAGAGAAGGGATAACTGCAAACTGCCAACAGTATTATCCAAAAGAAGACAATCTAATGACAAATCTCACATATGCTTTATTATATAAATACAACATCTTATGTATCAATGTTACCTAACTAATTATGATTCTGCTACCACAGCTATAAGACTCCTGAACATCTAATCAAATGGCAACCCAGACTATTTGCAGTGCCACCCCTCTTTTATACTGATGCTACTCTGTTATTATCTATGCATAGCCACTTTAATAACTCTATGTACATATTCCCTCGACTAACCTGTGCCCCCGCACTTTGACTCTGTACTGGTACCGCATGTATATAGCCTCGCTATTATTATTTTTCTGCTGATCTTTAATTATTTGTTACTTTTATTTCTTATTCTTCTTTAAGGTATTTTAAAAAATATGTATTTTTTAAACTGCATTGTTGGTTAAGGGTTTGTAAAAGTAAGCATTTCACCTGTTGTGTTTGGCACATCAAATTTGATTTGAATTGATTTGGTCAAACAAACTCTTTTGTAACTTTAATGAATCTTTTAGAAGCATATGATGTCCTTAAAAGACTATGCAAATTCCAATGTGATACTGTATCCCCCATAGGGTAGTAACCACTTTGTTGCATAAATAGTCATGTTAATAATGTTATATTAGAATATGTCATGTGCAATAATATTCAAGGTAAATGTTACATTGCAGTTGTTACGAATCCCTTTGGCCAGGCAGTCTAGGGGGGATGGTAACGAGACCCGTAACATAACTCATGCAAAGTATACTACTGACAAAATAACAGTGAGAATGAAAAACCACAGACAACTAAATTCCCATCAAACACTCAGGGTTTATTTTTAAACACACGGTAAAGAGGGGTGCAGGAAAAGGGGCTGAGCTGGACCCAAGGAAATAAACAAATATTCAAAAAATACCCCTAACCTAGACTAGCCTAAAGCTAACTAACTAACTAACCTAAAATACAGCGGGTGTTTAGTTCTAACTAGGGTATTTAGACAAACTATTCCTACGGATAGTGTATGCCCATGGGCAACTTGTCTTAGTACCCCCTTTTCCCACCATCAAACAGTCAATCACCATAACCAAAACAATACTCACAGGATTGCAGACAAATGTGACAGGTATGAACAAACACCAAAAATAGAGCTCAATCCAAAAGAGAGAGATATAGCAAGAGAGTGTGAGAGAGACACAGAGAGATCGAGCTCCAGAGAAAACAACTGATTGGGTTTTTAAACCAAGGGAAAGGGGATGTGATTGGGTAATGGAAACAGGAGGTGGTGTGTCTTCTGATTGGGGAATGATGATAATTGCCACCTGTGAAGGGAGGGAGAGACGAGAAACAGGATACACACACACAGGATACACTCACAGGAGGATTATTCACACTACCTGTCACATGATATAACCAGGGTGGAGATACTAAACCTTCTGACTGTTTCTATCACGTTTCAAGACCCAGATGCCGAAGTAACAATGTTCATTACAACAACAAGGGCAGGTTCAGGGTCAGATCAGGCAGAGGTCGGTAATCCAGAGTAGTGGGGAAAAGGTACAGGACGACAGGCAGGCTCAGGTCAGGCAGAGGTCGGTAATCCAGAGTAGTGGGGCAAACGTACAGTCGTGGCCAAAAATATTGGTATCCTTGCAATTTTTTCAAGTAACTCACAATTTTCCCTTAGAATAAATTGAAATTCATTAATTCACTGTTAATATCACGGAACCCTCGTTTTTGATTCACAACTTAATATATTAATTTAAATCAGAAAATAAACAGAAACAGCAATTACAAAATTATTGACACCTTGGAATTAATATTTTCTAGCACAGCCTTTGGTCAAAATAACTGCAATCAAGCGCTTCCTATAGCCATCGATGAGCTACCTGCACCTCTGTACTGGCAGTTTGGCCCACTCATCTTGGTCAAACTGCTCCAGTTCTCCCAGATTTGAAGGATGCCTTCTCCCTACTGCTGTTATCAGATCTCTCCAAAAGTTTTCAATGGGATTTAGATCTGGACTCAATGCTGGCCACTTCAGAACAGTCCAGCGATTTGTCTTGAACCGTTCCTGGGAGCTTTTTGAAGTGTGTTTGGGGTCATTGTCCTGCTGGAAGACCCATGACCTTCAACGGAGACCCAGCTTTCTGACACTGGGTCCAACATGTCCAACATTGCGCTCTAAAATGCCTTGGTAATCTACTGATTTCATGATGCCATGCACACGTTCAAACCCAGTTTCAGAGGCAGCAAAGCAACCCCAAAACTGAACCACCTCCATGTTTGACTGTAGGGAAGGTGTTATTTTCTTTGAAGATTTCATTTTGTTTTCTGTCCACAGGGCATTCCTCCCAGAAGGATCTTGGCATGTTCCGCATGTCTGGCAAATTGCATTTAGGACTTATGTCTCTGTCAGTAGTGGGGTCCTCCTGGGTCTCCTACCATATAACCCCCTTTCATTGAGTTGGCGATGGTACAAATTGAAAATATCGTACCTTGTGTCTGAAGGTCAGCTTGAATCTGCGTGGCAGTTGACTGAGGTGCTTTCTCCACCATTCAAACAATCCTTCACTGCAGTCTTCCATCAGGTTCTCTCTTTGGGCCACGTCCAGTGAGGTTGGCTACAGTGGCATGGGCCTTAAACATGTTGATAACATTACGTACAGTGGAAACAGGAACACCAAGGTCTCTGGAGATGGACTTGTAGCCTTGAGATTGTACCAAGCATGGACACTCTTGAGTCTGACCTATTCAGATAACTAGAGAATTGTCTCCATGCTCATTGCGGTACACACAGTGACACAAAACAGAATAATGAGTTCTTTTCCCTTTTCAAACTGGTTGAATGGGTGATTTTTATATTGCAGGTACCAGCAACTTACCACAGGTGAGTTCAATTCCCTAGTAAATGAGAATCGCCTGCTTGAAATGTAATTCTTTCTAACTACTTCTAGAAGGTGCCAATAATATTGTCCGGGTCATTTTAGGATTTCTATGTGGAGTAAGATAACATTTAGTAAATTATTGAGATGTTTTTGTTTTGTTCAACTGCAAACCAAAGACATACTCTACATATGTGGATGCCAAAATATTTCAACAGTTTGTGCATTAACAGTGCATTATTTGACAAAAGTGCGAGGGTGCCAATACTTTTGGCCACGACTGAAAGTATCGCCTTGTAACCAACATCAGAGAAGGCATGCTTGAAGAGAGTCGTGGTTTATATACTGTAGGTAGATAGCTACTCTACTGGTGCCAAAATTTGACTGCAGGGTGTCAGCAAATATAATTAAAACTCAAGTCAACACATCCGTCAGTGCTGCTGTGAACCCCATCACAAGAGACATGCCAAACTGAAGATATATATATAAATAAAAATATGTCATTTATACAATTTCAATGTTTTTTTAGTTGCTTTGTGTATCACCACATTTGCGATGATATTTCTGCAACCCTGCTCACTGCATCCTAGTAGGCTGACATAGACGTTTCAAAGAGCTGTCAGTCAAGGCTAGCTCATAAATTTAAGCTCCCCCACCCACTCAGCCTGTCTACTCAAACTTCCTGGTAGTTAGCCATGAGAGAAAAAGTACTTTTAAGAATGACTGTTCAGGACCTTTAATTAACACTGTTCACTGTCTATAAGGCTCCACACTCTGTTGTACTTTTCTTAAATATAGTTTTAAATCGACTAAAACAACCAAACAAGAATAACTGCATTTGAAAAATGTTACCTTTTTGCTGTGAGCCAATGTGGTTTCCTAGGTAACCACAGGTTGTTTTCCCCACAGGCGGCAACACCGCGACGTTCTATCCAATACCAGCTGGGATTATAGCAGCAAAAAAGGGTTTCACTATGGTTACAAGCCAAAGAACCCTAATCTGGAACCATATACAACCATTTGAGTTGTGTTTAGTGTACATAAAATAGGTATGTGGTCATGTAAGATGCTACTGTACCACTGGTATTCGGTCACCAACAAACACAGACGGTAATGGTAGTCACACTCTGTATAGATATTTCCATGGATGCATCTGTGAAAGTCTGTCACGTTTGTTTTCCGGCATTTTACAGAGACTTGTTACGGTTTTCTTGCGGTGAAGGAGAGGCGGACCAAAATGCAGCGTGGTTTCTATTCATGTTTAATAAAGATGAAACACAAACAGTACAAAAACAATAAACATAACGAGGAAAACCTAACAGCCTATACTGGTGCACAAACAAACACAGAGACAGGAACAATCACCCACGAAACGCTCAAAGAATATGGCTGCCTAAATATGGTTCCCAATCAGAGACAACGATAAACACCTGCCTCTGATTGAGAACCACTTCAGGCAACCATAGACTTACCTAGAAAACCCCACTAAGCCACAATCCAAGTACGTACGAAAAAAACCCAAGACAAAACACACCACATAAAAAACCCATGTCACACCCTGGCCTAACCAAAATAATAACGAAAACACAGAATACTAAGACCAGGGCGTGACAAGACTTTTCTTTTAGAAGCTATCGGCTAGGGTTTACTGAAATTGTTAAACGGCAACACTACTTCAGTGTCATATAATACGTCCTACAACTGTAGTGGAATACGAGCTCTGTCCTTGTCTGAACCCAAGACACTCCGTAAACACTCTGGCCCTTATGAATATAAAATATCTGAATACAGATAGGAGCACTGCAGCAGCGGGAACAGCTCTTCACGGGTCAGTGCGCGCGCGCGTGCTTGCACACACACACACACACACACACACACGCACATTAACAAGCACATAACCACAAAACACACACAAACACACACACGCAGACAGGAGGAGACTGCAAGAATTGCAAAGGCTGTCTCTCTTGCTAAACAAGGGCAATGGACGCAGTGGGAAGGCCTGGAGAGGAGAAAGATCAACTGGAGTTAGCTTTGGCAAATGGAGGCAAGCAACATCAGCTTCATCATAAGAGCTGTTTATGATGTGCTTCCATCACCAAAAAATCTACATCAATGGTATGGTGAGGACTCGACCTGCCCCCTCTGCCCAGCTCCAGCGACTCTCAGGCATATAATGACAGGTTGCAAGACCAGCCTCTCACAAGGCCGCTACACCTGGAGGCACAATCAGGTCCTCAAGAGCCTGGCTGCAGCACTTGAGACCAAGAGGAGTGCAACCAATTCATTACCTCCAAAAAACAAGCAATCCCGTCAAAACAACAACATTCATCCGGGAGGGACAGAAAAGGCCCAAGTATCCTCCTACGAAGCCAGAAACTAGACACCTAGCCATGGCCCGGGACTGGAAGATGCTTGTCGATATTGGCCAGCAACAAATTTTTCCACCTGAGATTTCTTCTACCAACCTTAGGCCAGACATGGTACTCTGGTCCCCTTCACGAAAGGCTGTGTACATCATAGAGCTCACAGTCCCGTGGGAAAACTCTATTGAAGAGGCCTACGAGCATAAGAAACTGCGTTACACAGAGTTGTCAGCAGACAAAACTCAGCGTGGCTGGAATGCAAAAGTCTGGCCAGTTGAAGTGGGATGCAGAGGATTCGTGGCTTCTTCCACCATCAGGTTGCTGAAAGAACTTGGAATCCATGGACAGGCTCTGCGGCAGAACGTCAGAGCAGTTTCTCAAGCAGCTGAAAGAGGCAGCCAGTGGATCTGGATCAAACGGAAGGACCCTTGCTGGGCTATAACTTCATGACCCCCCACCCCCACCTGAGAACCAAATTCAGATCCCTCCAACTTGAGGAGGGCATATGAGGTATGCGGTCAGCTGTAGGCCTGGCTCAGGGAAGAGGACGCCCCTGCCTTGCATAGTCCCGTGGGAAATCTTAATTGGGCATGGGACACAAGCTAAAGCTTGATCACCCTTTAGCTGGCCACCTTTGATGAGGGTGTTTAGTGATTAAAGCCCGAAACACCCACTGATTCGAAGGCACACTACTGAGGATGTGTCCCAAAATTGACATCTTAACCCAGTCTAAGAAATAAACCTCCCATGCCACTCTGTCAACATCACGGCAAATCTCATGCGAGTGCATTCCATCTATTGGCACAAGGGATAGTTTTTAACATCTCGTCCCGTGTTTTATGATTCTGAGTTGAACTCATTTGTTTCCATACAGTGGTTTGTGTGTTTCCCTCTACTTTACCTGGACAAATGGTCCTGCGAACGCACCCACAAACTACAGCTACGTAGTTTTACGTTATGTAGCCTTAATCACAATGGATTATCGTACACCTTCCTCCGACGTTTGCCAATGGAGAAGACGAGTGGTTCGTGTTAATTAGGCACCTGGACTTGTTCAATGAGAAACTCTTAATTGTGTTTATCCGTTGCAAAACAGTTTAAAATATTTTCTGTTGCGTGCTGTAATGAACACAAACCCGGGTGTTCTGTGTGGAGCACAGAAGAAGAAGAAGAAGAAGAAGGTGCTACCGCTGGCGGGAGACATCAGTTCCATTTTGATGTTCTCTGCAAGTCTTTACCAGGGTCTTCTTCCTTTTTACCAGTGGTGGAAAAAGTACCCAATTGTCATACCTTTAAAGATACCTTAATAGAAAATGACTCAAGTAAAAGTGAAAGTCACCCAGTAAAATACTACTTGAGTAAAAGTTTAAAAGTATTTGGTTTCAAATGTATTTGCTGCACTGCAAGTCTGAAGATGACTAAACCCTATCAGAATTATCATGATCATCATAATTTACTGAATAACAAACAGAATTATCTACTGTACATATTATGAATTTGTACTGAGCTAACTCAATTTAGTGGAGGCTTACCAGTACAATATAGCGTGCCTTGAGAAAGTATTCAGACCCCTTGACTTATTCCACATTTTGTTGTGTTACTACCTGAATTAAAACATGTACTGTATTCAATAGATTTTTTTTCTCACACCCATCTACACACACAATACTCCATAATGACAAAGTGAAAACATGTTTTGAGAAATTTTTGCAAATGTATTGAAAATTAAATACAGAAGTATCTAATTTGCATAAGCATTCACATCCCTGAGTCAATACTTTGTAGAAGCACCTCTGGCAGCGACTACAGCTGTGAGTCTTTCTGGGTAAGTCTCTAAAGAGCTTTACACACCTGGATTGTGCAACATTTGCCCATGTTTCTTTTCAAAATTCTTGGTTGTTCATTGTTGCTCGATTTTCAGGTCTTGCAATAGATTTTCAAGTAGATTTAAGTCAAAACTGTAACTCGGCCACTCAGGAACATTCACTGCTTTCTTGGTAAGCAACTTTAGTGTATATTTGGCTTTATTTGAAATAATCTTCCAGTGTCTGGTGGAAAGCGGACTGAACCCAAAGCAGACTGAACCCGATTTTTCCTACCTCCCCAGTCCTTAACAATTACAAGCATACCCATTGGAATGAGGCAGTCACCACTATGCTTGAAAAAATGGAGAGTGATACTCATTAATGTGCTGTATTGGATTTGCCCCAAACATAACACTTTGTTTTCAGGGCAAAAAGGGAATTGCTTTGCCACAGTTTTTGCAATACTTCTGTGGAGCCTTATTGCAAACAAGATGCATGTTTTGGAATATTTTTACTGTACAGGCTTCCTTCTTTTCCCTCTGTCAATTAGGTTAGTGCTGTGGAGTAACTACAATGCTGTTGATCCATCCAAAGTTTTCTCCGATAACAGCCATTAAACTCTGTAATTGTTTTAAAGTCGCCATTGGCCTCATGGTGAAATCCCTGAGCGGTTTCCTTCCTCTCCGGCAACTGAGTTAGGAAGGATGCCTGTATCTTTGTAGTGACTGGGTGTATTGATACACCATCCAAAATGTAATTAATAACTTCACCATGCTCAAAGGGATATTCAGTGACTGTTTTTTTATTTTATTTGACCCATCTACCAATAGGTGCGCTTCTTTGTGAGGCATATTATGTGACTTGTTAATTAAGCACATTTTTACTCCTGAACTTACCATAACAAAGGAGTTGAACACTTATTCATTCAAGACATTTCAGCTTTTCATTTTTTATTCATTTGTAAACATAAAAAAATAAAAAAAATCCACTTTGACATGATGTGGTATTGTGTGTAGGCCAGGGACAACAAATCTAAATGATATAATTCTTTAAGTCAGGCTGTGACATAACAAAATGTGGAAAAGGTTAAAGGGTGTGAATACTGTCTGAAGGCCCTGCATGTATGTACAGCTTAAATGCACAGCAACCACAGACATCACCTCCACAGAGATCCTGTTAAATTGATCAAGCAGCCATACTCTCCTGTCTAGGCCAGGCCTTTATAGATGTTCCCACACAACTAAAGGAGGGAGGGCGGGCAAGAGATATATATATATACAGTATATATGTGTGCTTAATACAGAGTAAGATTGAAAGTAAAATTGACACAGACTTACCACAGTAGCAGGGGCCTGTACTTTCTTGCCTAAACGTTAGACAATTGTTGTTGCCTACTGTCGATTCAGTTTTCTCCACAGACACTGAATCCAAACTTCTGAGCAGGTGAAACAGCCTCCTGGGATTCACTAGGAAGGAGAGAGGAAGGATCCCAGTCTTCCTCCCAATTATAGGGCAGAGCCCTGACACTAACAATGCCTGACTGCAGGTTTGATCTATGTGTGCGTGTATATATGTGTGTGTGTGTGTATATATATATATATATATATATATATATATATATATATATATATATATATATATATATGTGTGTGTGTGTGTGTGTGTGTGTGTGTGTGTGTGCGTGTGTGTGTGTGTGTAGGGTTTAACTGTTCTGTGTAGAGTGGGGAGAGCAGTAATGATTCTCCTGTCAGCAACAAGTTGTATGAAGAGATTATGCATGCGTCTCTATCGACCACTCCATATGCACTGGGTGTGTTTGTATGCATGGAGGGTTTAGCTTCTCTGTTCTTCCTTCAAGGAGAGAGGGTGAGAGAGGAGGAGAAGACAGAAAGATAGAGAGGGATCTCTCTTTCCCTCCTCTCCTTTTATCTCCTGTCAGATAGCCATTCCCAGTAGAGTTGGAGAGGCACGACTTGACGATTCATAGCCTGTAGAGGGATTGTAAGCCCACCTTGTAGTCAATCTGCTAGTAGCTGTTGAATACATAGACCACGATGCAGAGGGCTCAGCCCAGGTATTTGGTGGTCTCAGTCTTAAGAACAGGCACACACATCTCCTTCCATAGAAATAACAACTTCACTTCTGTTATACATTAACTCGTCAAATAATAACCAGGCATTTAAATCCAACATCAATCTGAATGTGTCAATACTGCACAAACATTTCCCCAAAACACAGCTGTTTGTTTGTGTGTGTGTGTGTGTGTTAATGAGATACGCAAGCTTCCCGGAAGACAAACAACCCCATCTGTGCCATCCAGAGTTTTTATAGTTTTTAAAAAATGTCCAAATATCGCACATCAATTGTCTGGGTGGCTACAAACCTGCTGGTTCTGAATACCTAAAATGCACAAAGACCTAAAAACATCTTTGCTTCCAGAACTATGTGACTGAAATCTAAACACCGTCACACATCTGTGATACATCACAGATCAAACTCTCTAAGTTGGCCAGTGGCCATCTATGATGTGAATGATAAGCCATAGCAAACTTCCCCTCAGACACCAGTAAGGATAAATGTAAGTGGGTCTGTGGTCAGCAGTTTGACAGACAGAGATCAATAGAGAGAGAGGACTACCTCTGGCCATAATGCTGCCTCTATGGCCACTAATCACTGTTCCAGCTTTCAAACACTATTGTCTTTGTTACACCTTCAATGGAAATAGGCTATTTGGCAGTTCCACAGCCACACTACAGAAACAGGTCATCAATCTGCTTTTTATACTTACACTTTATCTGTGATGTTTCCCACAATAATTCAGTAACCCAGTTTGAGCCGAAATTGCTTGTATGAAAAGGTGCTAAACAACAAATAATGTTTATTATCATTATTTTATTAACCCAAGAGAATATTACTTAAAGGTCATGAACAGTCAAAATCATGTTTTTCATGAAATCGGATGGTATTTGGATGAAAGTATGTAAAATGACTGTTACTTCTACATTGATAAAGATTGATCCGAAAGTTACTGGTCCCCTCCCTCATGTCAAACACTTGGATTCAGGAGGCGGGATTATTATGGGAATAATGTGACATCACCCTAACTCTCATTTCAATACACCAATGGTAACATAATATTCTCTTAACTAATTTAAATAAGTACCGCCTTGTAACCAACATTGGAGAAGACGTATTTGCATAGGGTCGTGGCTTAATAAATAGCTTTTTAGCTACTCTACTGGTGCCAACATTTGACTGCAGGGTGTCAGAAAACATAATAAAAATTCTGACGCAGTTGTCAAGTCAACACATCCATCAGTGCTGCTGTGAACTGCATCACAAGAGACATGCCAAACAGGATGTCAACAACAACAAAAAATATATAATTGATACAATTTCAATGTTGTCTGAGTTGCTTTGTTTACCACCAAATTAGCTTGAGAGGATTTTACTACAACACTGCATCCAAGTTGTTTAACATACAGTAGGCGTTTCATATTTGCAGCTGGTGTGGTTTATATAGCTAGATAGCTACTCTACTTGTGCCAAAATGTGATTGTAAGTGTCACCAAATATAATTAAAAGTTCCCATTTTGTCTGTGTCTGGTTTAGCTAGTTACTGGCTAGCTAGGTCTTCATCTGTGTCTGGTTTTAGCTAGTTACTGTCTAGCTAGGTCTTCATCTGTGTCTGGTTTTAGCTAGTTACTGGCTAGCTAGGTCTTCATCTGTGTCTGGTTTTAGCTAGTTACTGTCTAGCTAGGTATTCATCTGTGTCTGGTTTTAGCTAGTTACTGGCTAGCTAGGTCTTCATGTGTCTGGTTTTGGCTAGTTACTGGCTAGCTAGGTCTTCATCTGTGTCTGGATTTAGCTAGTTACTGGCTAGCTAGGTCTTCATCTGTGTCTGGTTTTAGCTAGTTACTGTCTAGCTAGGTCTTCATCTGTGTCTGGTTTTAGCTAGTTACTGGCTAGCTAGGTCTTCATCTGTGTCTGGTGTTAGCTAGTTAACGTAAACTCACTCACTTTTGTACATCGCCTTGGTCCGTACAATTTACCTTATTTTTGCGCCCAAAAAACGTAATACTTCCAGATCAACTGTAATATCAATACCAATGTAAAGCACAATTTCTCCTCCTTCCAACAAAATCAATGACGAGACCTTCATGCAGACCATCTCTGCATAATTCAAGAAGTAAATGACCTCCGTCTGGTCTTTTTAAAAATGGCGGATGGGGAGCTTATCCGGGATTTGAACCCATGACCTACCGCACCCCAAGTTAGAATCATACCCGTTTGTTCCCAGGGAGGGAAGGTTATGTACCTCTAGGAAGAGGGAAAGCAACACCCTGCTACAACTCAACTCCCCGTGGAGTGAAAGAGGTGTGGGACTGTAGGTGCGAGTAAGGATGACAAAGGAAGAGAGTGGTACCATTTACAAGGAATTTATTCCGTCACACGGAACCAAAGCAAAGAAAGTAAATATCAAGTCCCCCTCTCCTACCTTACCTGCCTACCCACTACTAATTAACTTAGCACCACCCGGTGCGCTAACTAAAATGAAGGGGGTGGTCCGCCCAGGTCTTACCTAGTGAGCATACAGTAAATACTACAGGTTATGTATGCCCTCGGACCTCTTGCCTAAGCACTCCCTAGGTGCCTTCCCCTTCCCACTTGGAATAAATGAAACAGAATAATCCAAATGTAATTAAACAGTTTCAAGAATCAAAAACACAGTTCTATTGGCACCACACACTTCAAATCAGCGGCTACAAAAATAGTTAACAAAAACCTGTCTCTCAGCCACAACCAAGACAAGACACACTCATCATCTCTCAGCAATCATCTCTTTCTACAACAACCAACACAGGACATATCAATCATCTCCTTTCTGAGCAACAGAACACTGGCTTATATAGCTGGAGAATTAGTCTAATGGGATACAGCTGTATCCTGACGAGGGGGCGGGTCAGCTCAACTTTGCCATAGAGTTGACCAATCAGCTGCTTGAGGGATTCCAGGAAGCCATTTTCCTGAAACACACACATACAAAACCACAACACCTGAAATGGGGAAGGTAACACCCTCTAATCACTCTGACATCAATGCAAATGTAACCAAAAATCAAACACTTCATGAGAGCCCATGAGCTAATGTTGTGCAACATTTCTATAGACTATGCAATTGTGTGAGAAAACAGAGTTTGATGGCCTCTATTAAAAAGAGGAGCCCATCGGCTTTCTATAGGCTAGGCCTACAATATTTATTTGTCAACTTTAACAGGAGTATAGCCTACATGGCTGGCATGAAAATTACCCACAGGACAAGCGTCCTCAATTCGCTATTTAAGTGCATAGATAACATGTATTTTTTCCGCTGCCCTGTTTCGAGACAGGTGTATGATAATGGTCCATTCTAAATCCAAACAAACTTCACACATACATTACAAGATTAAATCAGGAATAGTCTGATGGGTGACAATATTAGCCTATCACTTGTGAATGATGTCCAGCATAAGTCAAGAAAAATTGCGTACCTTTTATTGGGGGGACTTTTTCAAATCATACTCGCGTAGCCTAGCCCATAGGCCTATATGTTTTAATAAGGTTAGTATCACACCTCATACAGCCTAGCCCATAGGCCTATATGTTTTAATAAGGTTAGTATCACACCTCATACAGCCTAGCCCATAGTTCTATATGTTTTGATGAAGTTTGTATCACAACTAAAGTGGCCAAATAACTTAACAACTTTACAATTAATAACCTCTTGCGACGAGCAATCCCGGATCCGGGATCGTAATCATAGCCTCAAACGAATTAGCATAACGCAGCGGACATAAATACCCCTAGTAACTTTTCCTATTCATAAAAATCGCAAATGAAATGAAATAAATATATTCAAACACAAGCTTAGCCTTTTGTTAACAACACTGTCATCTCAGATTTTCAAAATATGCGTTACAGCCAACGCTAGACAAGCATTTGTGTAAGTTTATCATGGCATAATGCTATGCTAGCTCTGCTGGCAGCAGGCAACATTTTCACAAAAATAAGAAAAGCAACCAAATTAAATCATTTAATTTTTTCAAAATTATCTCCATAATATCGACAGAAACACAGCAAACGTGGTTTAGGATCCATCCTCAAGGGGTTTTTAACATATATATTCGATAATATATCCGTCGAGGCAATTGGTTTCTCATAAGAAGCGATTGGAAAAATGGCTACGTCAGTATTTTACGCAAGATTTTCTGCGGGAGACACCATGTGAACACTTGCTATATATGCTCCCTTACGGCTATTCTTCAATGGAAATACGTAAAAAGACGTCACAATGCTGTAGACACCTTGGGGAATACGTGGAAAACTTAAGCTCATTCGTAGCTCATTCACAGCCATATAAGGAGTCATTGAAATGAGGCGGTTTCAAAAAATGCGGCACTTCCTGGTTGGATTTTTATCTGGGTTTCGCCTGTAACATCAGTTCTGTGGCACTCACAGACAATATCTTTGCAGTTTTGGAAACGTCATAGTGTTTTCTTTCCAAAGCTGTCAATTATATGCATAGTCGAGCATCTTTTCGTGACAAAATATCTTGTTTAAAACTGGAACGTTTTTCATCCCAAAATTTGAATAGCGCCCCCTAATGCATAATTAATCAGTTGTACAATGGGTGTAGAGCCTAACTTGCATACATACGCACAGTGCGTGAGTTTAAAGTTTAGGGAAGACAATTTTCACCATATAAAATGCACCTTTATAATAAAAGCATTACATGCATAATCGCATTTGCGGTCACATTGGAGCATCACTTTTGATAATGGTGTTTTCCTGCTAATGGAACATTCGCCCTTATAGCCTACTGCCGTGTGCCCTTATAGCCTACTGCCGTGTGCCCTTATAGCCTACTGCCGTGTGCCCTTATAGCCTACTGCCGTGTGCCCTTATAGCCTACTGCCGTGTGCCCTTATAGCCTACTGCCGTGTGCCCTTATAGCCTACTGCCGTGTGCCCTTATAGCCTACTGCCGTGTGCCCTTATAGCCTACTGCCGTGTGCCCTTATAGCCTACTGCCGTGTGCCCTTATAGCCTACTGCCGTGTGCCCTTATAGCCTACTGCCGTGTGCCCTTATAGCCTACTGCCGTGTGCCCTTATAGCCTACTGCCGTGTGCCCTTATAGCCTACTGCCGTGTGCCCTTATAGCCTACTGCCGTGTGCCCTTATAGCCTACTGTCGTGTGCCCTTATAGCCTACTGCCGTGTGCCCTTATAGCCTACTGCCGTGTGTCCTTATAGCCTACTGCCGTGTGCCCTTATAGCCTACTGTCGTGTGCCCTTATAGCCTACTGCCGTGTGCCCTTATAGCCTACTGCCGTGTGCCATTATAGCCTACTGTCGTGTGCCCTTATAGCCTACTGCCGTGTGCCCTTATAGCCTACTGCCGTGTGCCCTTATAGCCTACTGCCGTGTGCACGTTGCAGCGCTTATAATATGAAGAAATAGCCTAATAGTTTATCAACATTTTAAGGCTAAATGTTCTGATCTGTTGCGTTAGTCTCATTGCTAAAAAAATAATCAGGGCACGCAGGTTGAAATATCAAAATTAACTCTGAACCAACTATATTAATTTCGGGACAGGTCAAAAAGCATGAAACATTCTTGGCAATTTAGCTAGCTAGCTTGCTGTTGCTAGCTAATTTGTCCTGGGATGTAAACATTGGTTTGTTATTCTACCTGTTCCTCTACTTCGACAATCCTGGTGTTCTCATATCCCTCCTCCAGACAGGAGACGGACATGCTCACGTCTGACGTCCACCAGATCTGAGGACAGGTCAGGGCCACATAGAGGGAAAGATACGCATACATGGTTAGATGTTAGAGGTTTTAGAGGTCAAAGGTCAGTGAAAGATTTTGGTTTGAGGTTAGAAGGTACAGATCTGAGGACAGGTCAGATGGATAAAAAGATACTGGTCAAGGCAGGAGGTTAAACCCTCTTCATGGAGAGCTACTGGGTGTGCAGGCTTTTGCTACAGCCTTGCTCTAACACACCTTCTAATTCTAAATGTGACACAGTACCTGAGTGGGGTAGTCCAACAGACACTGTCGTCACACTGAGTTTGTCCTCATAACCAAGTCAGTGATGGCCTATTGCATTACGCACCTTTGACCACACGGTGTCCAAAACGCAATTCAACCACACACACAATAATGACATGGAACACAGCGCAACCACACACATAATGATGACATAGTACATGGTTCACCCAGACACATAATGATGACATAGTACACAGTGCAATCACACCTCCACCAGAAGGCAACCACACACATAAAGATGACATAGTACACATACATACATTAATGTGTTTGTCACTTTAGAACCATGGGGCATTGCTCACCATGATAATGGTAACTTCCTCTTCTTATTCGGGCTGATTAAAGGGGACATACTCCTCCTCCCTACTGAGCATGCCCAGACCTGTCTTAGTATGGGTTCCCCTCTGTGTTCGTCTCAAACTGCATCTTAGCTTGGATAGATGCCTCTGGACCTAGGTACGGAGCAGGAAAAAGAAGGATTAATGACAGGAAAAATAAGAACCAATCTTGATTGACAGGTTTAAACAAAGTTGTTGTTTAACTATCCTTCAACAGAGTAGAAAACTGTTTATTTTTTATTTTTTTTCTCAGGATGAGAGTAAATGAGTAAAGAGTCTTGCAAACTATGACCAACATTGCTCTCTTGTGGAGACTCAGAGTCCTACAGATATGATCAAAACACTCATGAGTATTCCTAGAGATCCAACCTGTCCATATAATATTATTCATGATGATCTAAAAAGCAAAAACGTATCTTAGGTCAGTACTCCTACTCTGAGAAGATTTGCGGATATAGGCCCTGGGCCTGTAGTTATCAAGCATCTCAGAATGACTCCTAGGAATCGTGCTAAAAGTATGCCTATGATCTAAAAGGTAGCTATCAAGTGTCTCTACCTTACTCTCAGCGATTATTAGGAGTTTGTTTTATGAGTTGACCTCAGCATGTTATTATGACATGAGAAGAGCCGTTAAGTGAAAGGGTGATGATTCCACATTTCCAAAAACAACATTGAAAGGGGCAAAATCTGCAGTTCTTCAATTTCTGAACTTCTGAATTATTGAAATGGAGCCATTGATTCCATTGAACCAATGTAACGAATAAATGCCCCGTGAGCTTAGTATGAGCTTGTTTCACCGAAATGTTTGTAAACAAAAGTAAATATTTAGAAAAACGATATAACCTCAAAACATGTTTAACCCCTAAGGTCAATGTCCGTGCCCCGTGGAAATCTTATTCGCATAATTTTAAAAAATCCCCCATAGAAATCCAGAAATTTAAGCTAGAGATATCTGATATCCACCGCATCTGCCTATGTAACACTTACCCAGTTGCGGTGAAAGGTGACAGAGCTAGGGCGGTGTTTTAAAATTGGAATGTAGTGTCCTAACGGTTTGGCTACCATCTATACGACCCCTCTATGGAAAGATGAGACTCTCACGAACATGATGGTGCTCTTCGTGTTGCTCTATGACCCCCACAAGTGGATTCGTCTGAAGTCGGTGCAGCCGATCAGCCAACTTCTGTCTGTAGCTTCCCAACAGTTTGGGCAACACACTAATATCCATCTGTGGAAAGGTGACACTCTCACAAACGCGTACATGTCAGTTGTTTTGCTCCAGACTCATCTGGAATGGAGGTATTTATGGACACAACATTTTTGTGCCAAAAATATGGTGTTAAATACATGCAACAACAACAAAAATGCTTCCTGATCTTTCTGATTTCTCTCAGATATGGGCCAGACACTTCAGAACAAACTTCCTTTAGATTTTGGGGGGGGGGCTTTCTGTTGTTCCATGTAGTGAATTTGTTATTCAATGCATTTGTATGGGCTAATAGCAGTAAGGTCCCAAAAGGGCCCAAATATTGTTTTTATACTTCAAGTTGTAAAATTCTAAATCACATGATCCTTGGTATGACCTTCTTAAAACAATTCCACAAAGCTTAGAAGAACAACCCCCCCCCCCCCCCCCCCCCACCCCACCTCACCACCCAGCTTTAAAACTATAATTTTGATATCATGATGGTCAGTCCTTGCATCCATAGCTGTGTCTATCAATTTGAGAGAGTAGTTACAGTTCTCCAGCCATATCCCTCCGTTTTTTACCGAAACCGAGAGGCGCTTTGTTATTGTTTCAACTGCTGATTGTCACTTTAAGCAACATTAATGTCCAAACAATTATAGGCCTATCAACATATCGTCGTGATATTTATTTTGTAGGCTACTAGATATGTCTAGTTTTTATTGTTATATTAAAATGTAATCATCATAAAAAATAATAATAATTGGTTAGTAGGCCTATTTAGGTTAAATAATACTCACAGGCACACTGGTGCATGAAAGGTTGTCACTGTGGTGAGAGATAGGCTAATCTAACTCACCCAATTAGTTTGAAGGAACATCTGTCTCACGTTACCTTTTCTACATAGAACCACCAATCCCTTTTCAACACATGTCATACTATGCGTCATGCGATCATGTAAAAACAAAGACAACTGAACGGGTAGTTCTCGAGTTCTCTTAAATACACCCTGAGGTATGAGCACTTTTCTGTCATAGGAATGTTGATAACATGCTTTTACTCCTATTTGTAAAAGTAGGACCAAATTTGCATCAATCACAATTTTTGGTCAGTTAGGACCGATTTCCTACTCTGAGACACGTGATAACTACAGGCCATGGTCCGATATGCACAATGCACCTCAGAAAAGGTCCTAGGAATCCTGTTAAAACCGGTTTTAAGACAACAACAAAAACTCTCAGCTCTGAGGTGGGTTTAGGATGATAAAACACTGCCCATACAAACTCTAAGCCAGGAGTTAAATCAACTCATAAAAGTTATCTCAGGTCGTAATCCCGACAAGTTTGAAAGGTCTATCGTTTTTATCGATCAATCAAGCCCTAGATACCTTCAATTGCCCAATTTATAGGAATGCCCAATTTAGACATACAGGATATACTGGAAGTGCGTACGGCCCAGTACATTGCTAAGGCCAAGCTTCTTGCCGTCCAGGACCTCTATACCAGGTGGTGTCAGAGGAAGGCCCAAATAATTGCTAAATACTCCAGCCACCCTAGTCATAGACTGTTCTCTCTGCTACCACACGGCAAGTGGTCCCACAGTGCAAAGTCTAGGTCCAAAAGGCTTCTTAACAGCTTCCAGCCCCAAGCCATAAGACTCCTGAACAGCTAATCAAATGGCCACCCTGACTATTTACATTGTCCCCCCCAACCCCTCTTTTTACGCTACTGCTACTCTCTGTTTATCATATATGCATAGTCACTTTAACCATATGTACATGTACATACTACCTCAATCAGCCTGACTAACCGGTGTCTGTATGTAGCCTTGCTACTGTTATTCTCAAATGTCTTTTTACTGTTGTTTTTTTCTCTTTTACTTACACACACACACACACACACACACACACACACACACACACACACACACACACACACACACACACACACACACACACACACACACACACACACACATACACACATCTTTTTTTCCCACACTATTGGTTAGAGCCTGTAAGTAAGCATTTCACTGTAAGGTGAACCTGTTGTATTCGGCGCATGTGACAAATAAACTTTGATTTAATTTGATTCCTTTGGACAGAATGTCCAGCATGTGAACAGAGGAGACAAAGTGGAATCTGTGAAAAGCTAGACACACACCTTCTCACACAGAGACAAGTCTACACAGGGATACACACAAACATGATCAGTGAATTGTGTGTGTGACACACAAGAGGTTGGTGGCACCTTAATTGCGGGTGGACGGGCTCGTGTGTAATGGCTGGAGCGGAATAGGTGGAATGGTAGGGAATACATCAAACGCATGGGTTGATGCCATTCCATTTGCTCCGGTCCAGACATTAATATGAGCCGTCACTGGTTTTACTACACACAAGTGTATAAATACATGCATGGGTGTATTCTGACGTGTTTGTGTTGCCTTTTATCCATCGATAACACTAATATGCTCTTCTCTCTGACACGCATTTCACTCCAAAAACATTATTTATCATGGTGTGAAAGAAATTCCCACTACACCATTACATAATCCCTCTCTCGCCTGCTCGGAATGGATCCCAGTTTGCCGAACAGGCCTGCTTTATTGGTGGCCTCCACCGCGTTGGGCGTTTTATGGGCTGCGTTTGCCAGCTCTTTGAAATCAGCATCAATCTCTTCAAAGCGGTTGGAGTCCTGGGGAGTGTTGCATTGTGGGAGCCCGGCCAGAGGATAGGAGTTCCCAGAGGACAGAGATAATCACAAAGCGAGATATTAACTACAAACATCTGGCTTAAGACTAGCACTTAATTAAGGAAAGTAGTGTTGAGACCATTTAATGATTGCTTAATTAACATGCATGAAAGTGGTACAGTCAGAGGCCTTTTTAAGGATATAAAGCACATTTGTGAAATGGGAGTGTATGTGTCTGTGTGCGTGTCTGTTTGTTTGTGTGTGTGTGCCTGCATGCAAGTGCGTGTGTGTCTGTGTGTCTGATCCTCGGCACGGATGTCCTCAGAGCCCATGTCACTGTCAAAACTACAAAAACACAGAGAAAGCCCACCCTGATATTAAGTTAACCTGGCATGATCCATTGCTACCAGGGAGAAAATTGTCTTGGATGTAGAGGCTTTTTTACTGACAACCCTACAGCACACCAGCCTGAGTGCCAATCTGTTACTGTTATGGCATGTCAAGTCATGTTTGGCATGGTGGTTGGGCCGACACCACACACAGACACACACACAGTTAATTATCAAGCCAGACATCCATGACGCTAACGAGAAAATAATCATCATGTTGTTACAGAGAAACAATTAAGGGCATAATTAATCTGTTAATTAGACAGCATGATGAAGCACCCCTACCTGTGGGTTAATTAGCATATGCAAAGATTCAATTATGCTTTTCTAATGCATGAGCGTTGTGCTGTTAATTGTTCACTGCACAATTATAGACTGATAGCTGTAGCGGGGTGACAAGAGGGAACAATTGTCTGTGATCTTCACAATGGTTGCCCATGACGGAAAAAATGTGTCTTGCTTACTAATGGGTGTAAGCAATGTGGTTATGTCTCCACCTAGCACTCTGGTTGGGGATGTGGAGTCAAAACCACATTGTTTCCATCAGTTTAGGCTAGTGATATCTCAATCCACCATATGCGACTACGTCGGCCTTCCGCATCCGTGGTGGAAGGTGGCCGAGCTACAGCAGTGTTCTCACGAAAAAACGTCTGTAGCGTCCGAACGGTTTGGCCTACAAGCTAAACAATGGTGTTCTCCGTTTTGCTTTACGACAGCCACAAGTGTCACGAGACTTGTCTGAATGTAATTAGTACCATTAAAAAAATGAAGAATGGAGGTAGTAATGTGACAACTAAAAAAAGGGTTAAAAATGTGTAAAAGTAATTAATAATAATATTTCCTTAGCTTTCATGTATCACCCAGATATAGGAAAGACACTTCAAAACCTTATTCCTCCGTTACTTTTAGCTGTCTGCTTTGCCACGTATGAATGTCTTATTCAATGCATCTCTATGGACTATAGTAGTAAAGGCCAAATTCAATATTTTATCAAATATTTTGCAAATACTTTTTTATACTTTATTTTATAACTACAGGTGTCCTAAAATTCCAAATAAAATAGCTAACTGATCCATGGTATGACCATCTTAAAACAATCCTTTGACTTTTTGTGGTTAACTGCAAAGAACCATTGAAGAGCTCCAAGGGTTATTTGGGTCAGTATGGTTCCACAGAACCATCCTCCTTCCCAAAGAACCCTTAAGGAACCCTACTTTTTTTTAACACACCAAAAACAAATAGTTCTTTATAGTTCTACTTAAGATTTCTTTGGCTTGGGGAAGCCTTTTTGGTGCTTTATGGAACTTAGATATTGAAACAAAGATTTTTTTTTAAATCAACCTGCAATAGAGAAAAGCTGGGAAATATGATAATGAGTGGCGTGGTTTTAGTTCAACGTGATGTGTATGAGTTTAAAGCTGCTGCATTTGGGTGAATCTAGGTATTTTTTATATATTTTTTATTTTATTTTTTTATTTCACCTTTATTTAACCAGGTAGGCAAGTTGAGAACAAGTTCTCATTTACAATTGCGACCTGGCCAAGATAAAGCAAAGCAGTTCGACACATACAACGACACGGAGTTACACATGGAGTAAAACAAACATACAGTCAATAATACAGTATAAACAAGTCTATATACGATGTGAGCAAATGAGGTGAGATAAGGGAGGTAAAGGCAAAAAAAGGCCATGGTGGCAAAGTAAATACAATATAGCAAGTAAAACACTGGAATGGTAGATTTGCAATGGAAGAATGTGCAAAGTAGAAATAAAAATAATGGGGTACAAAGGAGCAAAATAAATAAATTAATTAAATACAGTAGGGAAAGAGGTAGTTGTTTGGGCTAAATTATAGGTGGGCTATGTACAGGTGCAATAATCTGTGAGCTGCTCTGACAGTTGGTGCTTAAAGCTAGTGAGGGAGATAAGTGTTTCCAGTTTCAGAGATTTTTGTAGTTCGTTCCAGTCATTGGCAGCAGAGAACTGGAAGGAGAGGCGGCCAAAGAAATAATTGGTTTTGGGGGTGACTAGAGAGATATACCTGCTGGAGCGTGTGCTACAGGTGGGAAATGCTATGGTGACCAGCGAGCTGAGATAAGGGGGGACTTTACCTAGCAGGGTCTTGTAGATGACATGGAGCCAGTGGGTTTGGCGACGAGTATGAAGTGAGGGCCAGCCAACGAGAGCGTATAGGTCGCAATGGTGGGTAGTATATGGGGCTTTGGTGACAAAACGGATTGCACTGTGATAGACTGCATCCAATTTGTTGAGTAGGGTTTTGGAGGGTATTTTGTAAATGACATCGCCAAAGTCGAGGATTGGTAGGATGGTCAGTTTTACAAGGGTATGTTTGGCAGCATAAGTGAAGGATGCTTTGTTGCGAAATAGGAAGCCAATTCTAGATTTAACTTTGGATTGGAGATGTTTGATGTGGGTCTGGAAGGAGAGTTTACGGTCTAACCAGACACCTAGGTATTTGTAGTTGTCCACGTATTCTAAGTCAGAGCCGTCCAGAGTAGTGATGTTGGACAGACGGGTAGGTGCAGGTAGAGATCGGTTGAAGAGCATGCATTTAGTTTTACTTGTATTTAAGAGCAATTGGAGGCCACGGAAGGAGAGTTGTATGGCATTGAAGCTTGCCTGGAGGGTTGTTAACACAGTGTCCAAAGAAGGGCCAGAAGTATACAGAATGGTGTCGTCTGCGTAGAGGTGGATCAGAGACTCACCAGCAGCAAGAGCGACCTCATTGATGTATACAGAGAAGAGAGTTGGTCCAAGAATTGAACCCTGTGGCACCCCCATAGAGACTGCCAGAGGTCCGGACAGCAGACCCTCCGATTTGACACACTGAGCTCTATCAGAGAAGTAGTTGGTGAACCAGGCGAGGCAATCATTTGAGAAACCAAGGCTGTTGAGTCTGCCGATGAGGATGTGGTGATTGACAGAGTCGAAAGGCTTGGCCAGATCAATGAATACGGCTGCACAGTAATGTTTCTTATCAATGGCGGTTAAGATATCGTTTAGGACCTTGAGCGTGGCTGAGGCCTTGTGAAAAACTTATTGAAATTGTTATAAAAAAATATATATTTTTGATAATATTGGTGGATAAATGCAATGGATGAATGCAGCAACCATGTCTGTGTCACTAACAAATACAGTCATTTTTCCCCTCATCAATCTACACACATTACCCCATAATGACAAGCAAAAACAGGTTTTTAGAACAAATTTGAAAAGTATTCCAAATATAAATACTGAAATATCACATTTACATATGTATTCAGACCTTTTACTCATTACTTTGTTGAAGCACCTTTAGCATTGATTACAGCCTCAAGTCTTCTTGGGTATGACACTGCAAGCTTGGCACACCTGTATTTGGGGAGTTTCTCCCATTCATCTCTGCAGATACTCTCAAGCTCTGTCAGGTTGGATGGGGACCGTCACTACACAGTTATTTTCAGGACTCAAGAGGTGTTCGATCGAGTTCCAGTCTGGGCTCTGGCTGGGCCACTCAAAGACTTGTTCCAAAGCCACTCCTGTGTTGTCTTGGCAGTGTGCTTAGGGTCGTTGTCCTGTTGTAAGGAGAACCTTCGCCCCAGTCTGAGGTTCTAAGTGCTCTGGAGCAGGTTCTCATCAAGGATCTCTATGTACTATGCTCCGTACATCTTTCCCTTGATCCTGACTAGTCTCCCAGTCCCTGCCACTGACAAACATCACCACAGCATGATGCTGCCAGCACCATGCTTCACCCTAGGGATGGTGCCAGGTTTCCTTCAGATGTGACACTTTGCATTCAGGCCAAAGAGTTAAGTCTTGGTTTCATCAGAAAAGAGAATCTTGTTTCTCATGGTCTGAGAGTCCTTTGGGTGGCTTTTGGCAAACTCCAAACGGACTTATCAATCTTTGCTGCCTCTTTCAAAATATTGTTTGGTGATGTCACAGCTGTTGAAGGATGAGGACCAAGGTGCAGCGTGGTTAGCGTACATTTTCTCCTTTATTCAAAATGACGTCGACAAACCAAACCAAACCAAACCAAACCAAACGATGTGCCATCAAACAAAGTTAACTTCCAACAAGCATGGGTGTGAAAATGGGTACCTGAGTATGGTTCCCAATCAGAGACAACGATAGACAGCTGTCCCTGATTGGGAACCATACCCGGCCAAAACATAGAAATAGAAAATCATAGAAACACAAAACATAGAATGCCCACCCCAACTCACGCCCTGACCAAACCAAAATAGATACATAAAAAGGATCTCTAAGGTCAGGGCGTGACAGGTGAATCATGGGTGACTCCATCATTTGTAACAACTTTCAGTAAATTATTTTTGGTAGCATTTCTATGTTGAAGATTATAAAAGAATTTGGTGAATTTTCACTTTATTTTTCTGATCTATTACACTTGATCTTTCTTGAATAAGTTCCTCCATTTCTTTTTGTTTTTACTCTAACTTATTCTGTGCTTCTGGTTCAGTTTTTATTGCTATCTATCTGTCCTGATAGACCCTCTATTTCTTGTGTTAATATGAATGATTTTGATCTAAATGTCTTTTGTTTTAAAGATGAGTGTTGAATTTCATGTCCTCTAAAGACACATTTAAAAGTGTCCCATACAATAAAGGGATCTGCTGTACCCATATTATGTTGCTAAAAAGTTATAAATTATTATGTCCTGGTTAAAAACAATTTGTTATCCAACAGACTTTGATTACATTTCCAATATCCTCGCCCACATGGAAATTCTGCAAGAGTAATATATATGACAATTACTTGATGGTCCGACCACATTCTGTCCCCTATCAACACTTTTTAAACTTTTGGTGCCATAGAGAATGACATAAGAAAGTAGTCAAGATGACTAGCTTGATTTAGCCTCCTCCATGTATATCTCACTAGGTGTCACACCCTGACCATAGTTTGCTTTGTATGTTTCTATGTTTTGGTTGGTCAGGGTGTGAGCTGGGTGGGAATTCTATGTTACATGTCTAGTTTGTCTATTTCTATGTTTTGGCCTAGTATGGTTCTCAATCAGAGGCAGGTGTCATTAGTTGTCTCTGATTGAGAATCATACTTAGGTAGCCTGGGTTGCACTTTTTGTATGTGGGTGATTGTCTATGTCAGTGGCTTGTGTCAGCACAGGTCTAATTTGTAGCTTCACGGTCGTTTATTGTTTTGTATGCAGTGTCAGTACTTTCTTTATTAAAGATTTACCATGGACACTTACCACGCCGCATTTTGGTCCGACTCTCCTTCACACCTAGAAAACCGTGACACTAGGTCAGGATATTTAAGCCTTCTTATATCCACTAGTTCCAATATATCCATGATTTTCGTGATTTCCTTAAGTGCATGAGGGTGATACTGTAATGTGATTTCCTTTACGATCCACTGAGGTATTTAAAACCATATTATAATCGCCCACCATAATAATAGAGTCTTGTGTTGCTTGTAGGCTTGATAAATTATTATATTTTCAATGAAGCGTAGACCAGCATTATTTGACCTTATAGATTAATGAGCAGTGTCTTAATTTAACACTGTTCTTGTGTCTATATAGGTCCACAGACTTAACACTTTTAGTAAACACTTTTTCTTTTTTCTTTTTCTTATTTTTTTAACTATCTGCAGCTCAGATACTATCTGCACTTTAGAGACTATCTGCAGCTCAGATACTATCTGCACTTTAGAGACTATCTGCAGCTCAGATACTATCTGCACTTTAGAGACTATCTGCAGCTCAGATACTATCTGCACTTTAGAGACTATCTGCAGCTCAGATACTATCTGCACTTTAGAGACTATCTGCAGCTCAGATACTATCTGCACTTTAGAGACTATCTGCACCTCAGATACTATCTGCAGCTCAGATACTATCTGCAGCTCAGATACTATCTGCACTTTAGAGACTATCTGCAGCTCAGATACTATCTGCAGCTCAGATACTATCTGCACTTTAGAGACTATCTGCACCTCAGATACTATCTGCACTTTAGAGACAATCTGCAGCTCAGATACTATCTGCAGCTCAGATACTATCTGCACTTTAGAGACTATCTGCAGCTCAGATACTATCTGCACTTTAGAGACTATCTGCAGCTCAGATACTATCTGCACTTTAGAGACTATCTGCACCTCAGATACTATCTGCAGCTCAGATACTATCTGCACTTTAGAGACTATCTGCAGCTCAGATACTATCTGCACTTTAGAGACTATCTGCAGCTCAGATACTATCTGCACTTTAGAGACTATCTGCACCTCAGATACTATCTGCAGCTCAGATACTATCTGCACTTTAGAGACTATCTGCACCTCAGATACTATCTGCACTTTAGAGACTATCTGCACCTCAGATACTATCTGCACTTTAGAGACTATCTGCACCTCAGATACTATCTGCACTTTAGAGACTATCTGCACCTCAGATACTATCTGCACTTTAGAGACTATCTGCACCTCAGATACTATCTGCACTTTAGAGACTATCTGCACCTCAGATACTATCTGTACTTTAGAGACTATCTGCACCTCAGATACTATCTGCAGCTCAGATACTATCTGCACTTTAGAGACTATCTGCACCTCAGATACTATCTGCACTTTAGAGACTATCTGCACCTCAGATACTATCTGCACTTTAGAGACTATCTGCAGGTCAGAGATTATTGCACTCACTATCAACACATCCAACCCTTACACACAAACACACATACACGCACAGGCAGACACACACACACACACACACACACACAGGGTCATCATGTCTCACACACACACACACACACACACACACACACACACACACACACACACACACACACACACACACACATACACACACACACACGGCAGGTAGCCTGGCGGTCAGAGCGTTGGTCCAGTAACTGAAGATCACATAATTCAAGTCCATAAGCTGACAAGGTGAAAAATCTGTTGATATGCCCTTGAGCAGGGTCTAATTGCTCATGGGTCTCCATTGATAATGGGATATGCAAAACAAACACATTTCCAATTCACACGTGTATTAATACACACCTGTACATAAGTAGAATAAGACAAATAAAAGCACGCACCAAATTATTATTACACACACAAACCCACCCCAACAAACACAAACAGACATACTCCTCCCTTATCCATCCACCCGCTCTCTAAGCTGCTCCAGTGTAGGTGGATTCTCTGTGGCTCTATCTCTTGCCTGGTTAGCATGTGGCCGAACCACAGGAACTGACGCAAAAACTCCTTCCTGTCATCAACGTACAGTACAGGTATATGTAGTGCTCCAGAGAGTTCCCGGAACTCACAACTATTTGCCATAACAGCCTGCTTCCATCAGCAGCTGACGCATGTCCCCCATATCATGACACATTTTAAAGTAACCGAAACCAAAATTGCAGTCAGTCTCCAGAGGCTGGGATTGACACAGACACAGTGAATCTCTCACCTTCACAGATCTCTCACCTTCACAGACAGTCTAGTTAAGGAGGAGAAACATACAGTAGGGACAACAAAAATGCATTCATCCACAACAGAGACCAGACAACAGGCTCCTGGACGACTAAAATGCATTCATCCACAACAGAGAACAGACAACAGGCTCCTGGACAGCTGTATCAATCTGTAACTAGGGCCCATTGTGATGAGGGCTTTAGAGCACTGAGGTCCTTATTAGATTCTTGCTGAAGGTTCATATCCTGTGTGGCACAGCAGGCCCTAAAGCAATCAACCACCTGGGCTAGAACTATCAATCACAGTGTTTAGTATGAATGTAATGTGTGTGTGTGTGTGTGTGTGTGTGTGTGTGTGTGTGTGTTGTTCACCACCGTATTAGATTGGGTGAGTGGAGAGAGGGGACATCTGTTGTTATTATCGTATGAGTTTGGGTGAGTGGAGACAGAGGACTAGGTTGTTTTTATCGTATTAGATTGGAGAGAGGGGACATCTGTTGTTATTATCGTATGAGTTTGGGTGAGTGGAGACAGGGGACTAGGTTGTTTTTATCGTATTAGATTGGAGAGAGGGGACTATGTTGTTTTTATCATATTAGAGTGGAGACAGGGGACTAGGTTGTTTTTATCGTATTAGAGTGGAGAGAGGGGACATCTGTTGTTATTATCGTATTAGATTGGAGACAGGGGACTATGTCGTTTTTATCATATTAGAGTGGAGACAGGGGACATATGTTGTTATTATCGTATTAGAGTGGAGAGAGGGGACATATGTTGTTTAGTTTAAGTTTATTAGTTCGACCACATAAAACTTGAAAAAGTCATACATGCACATGAATAAAATCATTGAGGATAACACACAATAAAGTCTGGGACTTATTTCCATTGTGGTCCATTGAGACAAGATGGCTAGACACGATGGCTAGACAAGATGGCTAGACAAGATGGCTGGACAAGATGGCTAGACACGATGGAAAACAGTATAGCAGTGAAATAATAAAACCAAAAACAGAGAAGAAGAACATCTATCTCCTCATTCCAGTTACATCATAGGGGTTATTCATATGGGCACAGAAGACATCAAACATATTTTTACTTTATTTTTAAAGCTGCCCAGAGAGGACGTTGTTTTTATGGGCAGTGGCAACTCATTCCATTCTGAGGCTCCAGTATAGAAGAAAGTACCTTTCCCAGCATTACTCCTGAACCTGTATAAGCACACATCAGCAACACCTGATCTGGTACTGTGATTGTGTGCATCCCTAACACAAGTAAAGTTATTACTTAGACATCTGGGCGCAGGACCATAAATACTCCTGTAAAGCAAACCTAGTTTTATCTGGGACACCCTAGCCTCAACAGGCAGCCAGTTTAGTTCCTGAAAGCAGATCCTGCCTATGTGAGTACGTGGTCTCAACTTCAATACTACCCTGATCAGCTTATTCTGGGCTATCTGGAGCTTTCCCTTCATAAATGCATAAGCCCCCAAACCAGGAAGTACTAGCATAGTCAAAATGGCATTGAATGAGGGCAGTAGCTAGCACTTTCATGGAGTCCTTATCAAGCAGCTTGGACTTTCTAGCCAAAAACTTAGTCCTGGCATTAACCTTCCCTAGCACTTCATTGGCCATGCTCACACCTCCCAAGCTTCCATCAAGGATACATCCCAAGTACCTAACAGAGGTTTTAGTAGTCAGCACCTCACCCCTTAACTCCACTCTGATTTAAGACGACCTGCACAATTTAGGTGTCACGTTCTGATCTTAGTTCCTTCGTTTTTGTCTTTGTTTTAGTATGGTCAGGGCGTGAGTTGGGGTGGGCAGTCTATGTTTGTTTTTCAATGTTGGTTTTTGAGTTCTAGTATGGTTCTCAATCAGAGTTTGTTTTCTGTGTTAGTGTTTGGGCCACACGGTACTGTTTCGATTTTGTAAATTCACGTTGTCATTTATTGTTTAGTGTTCTGAGTTTTAATTAAAAATCATCATGAACACTTACCACGCTGCGATTTGGTCCTCACCTTCTTCCACCGACGACAACCCTTACAGAACCACTCACCACCAGAGGACCAAGCAGCGTGGTAACGGGCAGCAGCAGGAGAGGCAACGATATTTGGAGAACTGGACTTGGCAGGAGATTCTGGACGGCAAAGGACCCTGTGCACAGCCAGTGGAATATCGCCGCCCCAAAGCAGAGCAGTATGAGGAGGCAGCGCGGCTGGAAGCCCGAGAGGCAGCCCCAAAAATGCCTTGGGGGGGGGGCATGCCTTGTGGCTAAGTCAGGTAGAAGACCTGAGCCAACTCCTGTGCTTACCGGAGAGCGAGAGGGACCGGGCAGGAACCGTGTTATGCGGTGGAGCGCACGGTGTCCCCAGTGCGTGTGCATAGCCCGGTGCGGTACATTCCAGCTCCTCGTATCGGCCGGGCTAGAGTGGCCATCGAGCCAGGTGCCATGAAGCCGGCTCTACGCATCTGGTCTCCAGTGCGTCTCCTCAGGCCGGCGTACATGGCACCAGCCTTACGCATGGCGTCCCCGGTTAGCCAGCACAGCCCCGTGCGGGCTATTCCACCTTGCCGCACTGGCCTGGCTACGGGGAGCATCCACCAGGTAAAGTTGGGCAGGCTCGGTGCTCAAGAGCTCCAGTGCGCCTGCACGGTCTGGTCTATCCGGTGCCACCTCCACGCACCAGCCCTCCGGTGGCAGCCCCCCGCACCAGCTGTCTCTCCGTCTTCTCCCTACAGGTGCTCCCGTCTGTCCTGAGCGGCCAGAGTCTCCCGTCTGTCCTGAGCCGCCAGAGTCTCCCGTCTGTCCTGAGCCGCCGGAGTCTCCCGTCTGTCCTGAGCCGCCGGAGTCTCCCGTCTGTCCTGAGCCGCCAGAGTCTCCCGCCTGTCCTGAGGCACCAAAGCCGCCAGTCAGCCAGGAGCCGCCAGAGCCGCCAGCCAGCCAGGAGCCACCAGAGCCGCCAGCCAGCCAAGAGCAGCCAGAGCCACCAGCCAGCCAGGAGCCGCCAGAGCCGCCAGCCAGCCAGGAGCCGCCAGAGCCGCCAGCCAGCCAGGAGCCACCAGAGTCGCCAGTCAGCCAGGAGCCGCCAGAGCCGTCAGTCTGCCAGGAGCCGCCAGAGCCATCAGTCAGCCAGGAGCGGCCAGAGCCGTCAGCCAGCCAGGAGCTGCCAGAGCCGTCAGTCAGCCACGAGCTGCCAGAGCCGTCAGTCAGCCAGGCGATGCCGCTCTAAAGGGTCCACAGAGGCGGGCTATGAGCCGCAAAAAAAAAACTATGGTGAAGTGGGGTCCCTCCCCTATAGGTTCAGGTTTTGCGGCCGGAGTCCACACCTTTGGGAGGGGTACTGTCACGTTCTGACCTTAGTTCCTTTGTTTTTCTCTTTGTTTTAGTATGGTCAGGGCATCAGTTGGTGTGGGCAGTCAATGTTGGTTTTTCTATGTTGGTTTTTGAGTTTGGCCTAGTATGGTTCTCAGTCAGAGGCAGCTGTCAATTGTTGTCCCTAATTGAGAATCATACTTAGGTAGCCTGGATTTCACTTTTGGTTTGTGGGTGTTTGTGCCACACGGTACTGATTCGGTTTTGTAAATTCACGTTGTCATTTATTGTTTAGTGTTCTGAGTTTTAATTAAAAATCATCATGAACTCTTACCACGCTGCGCTTTGGTCCTCACCTTCTTCCACCGACGACAACCCTTACATTAGGTCAGGATCCAAAAATAATTGCTTCAGTTTTTCCTAAGTGCATAGATAGCATATTATTTCCAAGCCATTTGCTAATGTTAGTAAACTCTGTGCTAAGTCAAGTAAAATAGACATGTTCATTATCATATTAGATTGGGTGAGTGGAGAGGGGACACGTGTTGTTCATTATCGTATTAGATTGGGTGAGTGGAGAGAGGGGACACGTGTTGTTCATTATCATATTAGATTGGGTGAGTGGAGAGAGGACACGTGTTGTTCATTATCATATTAGATTGGGTGAGTGGAGAGGGGACACGTGTTGTTCATTATCATATTAGATTGGGTGAGTGGAGAGAGGACACGTGTTGTTCGTTATCGTATTAGATTGGGTGAGTGGAGAGAGGACACGTGTTGTTCATTATCGTAATAGATTGGGTGAGTGGAGAGAGGACATGTGTTGTTCATTATCATATTAGATTGGGTGAGTGGAGAGAGGGGACGTATATTGTTATTATCGTATTAGATTGGGTGCAGGGACAATAATGGAGCACATTTGAAGCACAGGATTGAGACAATACAGCATGCACACACAAACTACACCGTGCAAACACACACACACACACAAACTACACAGCGCAAACACACACACACACACATTTTGTTCTTCTATCCTTGTGGGGACTTGGGGATTGTATGCCCGCACAAGGATAGAAGAACCAACACACACACACACACCCACACACACACAAAAACACACACACACACACACACACACACACGCACACACGCACACACGCACACACACACACACGCACACGCGCACACACGCACACACACACACACACACGCACACAACATATTTTAAACCCAATAGGATGCTTTGTGTTGCCGGTTTCTATGTTGGATGTGTTTTGTAGGGTCATTGCTCACAGAGCACATTGGTGAGAAGAGACAGAGCATATGAGATTATGAGAGCTCTGGGAAATAATCTACAGATCAGCACTGCTGCCATAAAGAGAACATAAATCTGGAGCGTCGTATCTCCATGCTATTACACTGAGGCCCTGATTCAGAGGGGTTAAATGTGGAAGAGACATTTCAGTGGAAGGCATTCAGTTGTACAACTGACTAGGTATCCCCCTTTCCCTTTCCCTTCCATACTAGTAATCCACTACACTGATTTAGACTAAACTGTAAAGGGGTTACTGTGAATTTCACAGTGGTTTACAGGCAGCTCGGTGGCGAGTAAAATTCTGTATTTTATATTACAGTCGACCTACTATATATATGGTATCAAAGCAAGTAATGTGTAAGGAAACAATAGATTAAAATGTGCCGTATTATACTGTAAAAAAAAAAGTAAATGCAACCGTAATTGGAACGAAGAAATGGATGATGGATTAATGGATGGATGAATGGATGAATGAATGGATGAATGAATGGATGAATGAATGGATAAAATTATAGAGGGGAGGGGTTTGTATTTCACTGTATTTTACTATAGTTACAAAGGATTGGTGCAAGCAGGTTGGCTGCTATCTAAAGTGTTTATACATTACAATATATTAATTCATATTTGGTATTTTATATCACTTGCACTTCTAGAGGCCTAAAACCTACTGAACAGTCATTCTGATTCCCATTTAAATAGCTACCAGAACGTTTGAAAAGACAGGCTGAGTGGGCGGAGAGCTTATATTCATGAGCTCACGTTGACTGACAGCTCTTTAAAACACCTGTGTCAATCAACTTGGATGCAGTGAGCAGGCTTGCAGAAAAGTCATCTCAAGCTAATTTGGTGACACACAAAGAAACTTAAACATCATTGAAATTGCATCAGAAGTGTTTTATACATCTCCCGGAGGTTCCACACATCCTGCTACAACCACCAGCAGCAGAATCTAATGGCTAAAGTAGAGATGCAGGGTAAGTGATGAGAACAACAGGTAGGCGATGTGGTTCAACTCGGGGAAGGGGATCTGGATTCACTGCTGTAGTTACTGAGCCCACAACAGACCCCTGCTACCGCTGGCATGATTTTATACACTGGGGCACAACCTGGGGAGATATTTAATATACACATAACTAGTCATGTAAAGTTTCTATAGGCGACAATGTGGCACACGGCAGCAATCGTATGTGTTTTTATTTACTAGTAAACAGTAAAACATATACTTCAAAACAATGATAATGTTTACATGTATTATTTAGGTATAAAATTATGACATAATTTGGTATGAATTAAAAGTGAGGTATCATACCCAGTTCCTCAGCTGTGTGTGTTTGTTGAAGAGCAGTTTGCAGCAGTCTAGCTGTCTGCCAAACAGGCTGATGAGGAGACGGTATCTGTCCTGAGCATCAGCAGCCACGAGGGGGCGCTCTAACAGGTTGCCAAACATATCCAGCACCTGCATGGAGGACAAGAATGTATCAATGTGTGTGTGTGTGTGTGTGTGTGTGTGTGTGTGTGTGTGTGTGTGTGTGTGTGTGTGTGTGTGTGTGTGTGTGTGGTGTGTGGTGTGTGGTGTGTGTGTGTGGCCTCTCCCCACCTTGTATGCTTGCTCCAGTCCAGAGGCGTCATCAAAGGCTTGACAGAAGATTACGCCCTGAAGACGGTCTATATTCTCAGCCTTATTTCTGAACTCGTATGCCTCAAACTCCTGCATTGGGACACACACACATACACACTGTCAGATAGAAAGACATTTTTTTTACAGCCCACAAAGTCGTTGCTTCAGTTTGCTTCAAATATTGAACATATCTGCTTTTACAGTAGAACATGTTCTACTTCATCTGGGTCCATACAACTGAACCTTGTTCTCATATTCCTTCTTCCTTATAATGTAGCGTATTGTTGACGTCATTGCAGACTTAGGGCTTCTCACTGAATAACGTCCTGGTGGAGCCACTGGACCTGCTGGCTCCTGGCTCTGATGCCTCCAAACTCCACCTTCAACAGGTCGGACGCTGTCAGCAGGACGCAGAGAGAGAGAGAGAGAGAGAAGGACACAAACTCAGTATTTACAATGTTATTATATTTGTATTTATTATTTCACCTTTATTTAACCAGGTAGGCTAGTTGAGAACAAGTTCTCATTTGCAACTGCGACCTGGCCAAGATAAAGCATAGCGGTTTGACACAACAACGCAGAGTTACACATGGAATAAACAAACATACAATTAATAATACAGTCGAAAAAGAGAAAACAAAATGTCTATATACAGTGAGTGCAAATGAGGTAAGATAAGGGAGTTAAGGCAATAAATAGGCCATGGTGGCCAAGTAATTACAATATAGCAATTAAACACTGGACTGGTAGAAGTGCAGAAGATGAATGTGCAAGTAGAGATACTGGGGTGGAAAGGAGAAAGATAAATAAATAAATACAGTATGGGGAGAGGCTGTTTACAGATGGGCTATGTACAGGTGCAGTGATCTGTGAGCTGCTCTGATAGCTGGTGCTTAAAGCTAGTGAGGGAGATATGAGTCTCCAGCTTCAGTGATTTTTGCAGTTCGTTCCAGTCATTGGCAGCAGATAACTGGAAGGAAAGGCGGCCAAATGAGTTATTGGCTTTGGGGATGACCAGTGAGATATACCTGCTGGAGCGCGTGCTACGAGTGGGTGCTGCTATGGTGACCAGTGAGCTGAGATAAGGCAGGGCTTTACCTAGCAAAGACTTGTAGATGACCTGGAGCCAGTCTGTTTGGCGACGAGTATGAAGCGAGGGCCAGCCAACAAGAGCATACAGGTCGCAGTGGTGGGTAGTATATGAGGCTTTGGTGACAAAACAGATGGTACTGTGATAAACTGCATCCAATTAGTTGAGTAGAGTGTTGGAGGCTATTTTGTAAATGACATCCCCGAAGTTGAGGATCAGTAGGATGGTCAGTTTTACGAGGGTATGTTTGGTAACATGAGTGAAGTATGCTTTGTTGCGAAATAGGAAGCCGATTCTAGATGTAATTTCGGATTGGAGAGTTTACAGTTTACAGCCTTGCGAGGGTTAACAAGTTTAAATATTTTACTCACGTTGGCCGTGCTGAAGGAGAACCCGCAGGTTTTGGTAGCGGGCTGTGTCAGTGGCACTGTATTGTCCTAAAGCGAGCAAAGAAGTTGTTTAATTTATCTGGGAGTAAGACGTCGATGTCCGCGACAGGGATGGTTTTCTTTTTGTAGTCCATGATTGACTGTAGACCCTGCCACATACGTCTCGTATGTGGCAGGGTCTACAGACTCCACTTTGTCTCTATACTAACGCTTAGCTTGTTTGATTGCCTTGCGGAGGGAATAGCTACACTGTTTGTATTCGGTCATGTTTCCGGTCACCTTGCCATGATTGAAAGCAGTGGTTTGCGCTTTCCTATTTGCGCGAATGCTGTCATTAATCCACGGTTTCTGGTTGGAGAAGATTTTTATAGTCACCATGGGTACAAAATCACTGATGCACTTGCTAATAAACTTGCTCACCGAATCAGCATAAACATCAATGTTGTTGTCTGAGGCTATCAGGAACATATCCTAGTCCACGTGATTGAAGCAATCTTGAAACATGGAATCCGATTGGTCGGACCAGCGTTGAACAGACCTGAGCACGGGCGTTTCCTGTTTTAGTTTCTGTCTAGAGCACATATGTCAGAGTCAAGGCCCGCGGGCCACATCCGGCCCGCAAGAAGGTTTGTTACGGCCCCTGGGATGATCTTGATTTATTATTAGAACCGGCCCGCAGCAAGCCGGCAGCCCGCAGATCTTTTACACGCACCAATACTACATTTCCCACAATGCAAAGGTGACGCACCGAGCAGTAGGCTGCTTCATTTCAATATTTATTGGCACAGCAGTCGTCAGCATCACAGTAAAATTAACTTTCAGATACCCATCAAAAATGGCAAAACGGAAGGTGGATACTGAGAACCGGGGGTTTCAAACAAGGTGGGAGTCGGAGTATATGTTCACGAAGGTAGCTGGAAAACCTGTGTGTCTTCTGTGTGGAGAAAGTGTGGCGGTACTGAAAGAGTATAATCTGAGACGACATTATGAAACGAAACACGCGGACACACACGCGGACGCAACTGTCAAGGCCAGTTTTATTTTGGCAGAAGAGATCGCTAAATCAGCCCGGCCATTTACGGAGGGGGATTTCATCAAAAACTGCATGATTAAAGTTTGTGACGAAGTTTGCCCAGAAAAAAGGCAACTCTTTTTAAATGTGAGTCTGAGCAGAAACACCATTGCCGAGAGAGTAGACCAGTTGTCCATCAATCTAAAAGAGCAGCTTGTGAAAAAGGGAAAAGATTTTATTGCATATTCCTTGGCTGTGGATGAGAGCACCGACATTTCTGACATTGCCCAGTTGTCAATTTTCATCCGCGGAGTGGACTCCAACCTAAGCGTGACAGAGGAGTTTTTGGCTTTACGTCCTATGCATGGCACAACTACGGGGCATGATTTGTATGAAGAGGTGTCAAGATGTGTAAATGAGATGGAGCTGCCTTGGGAAAAACTCGTGGGTTTGACAACCGACGGAGCACCTGCGATGTGTGGACACAGGAGCGGACTGGTGGCGAAGATACGGGAAAAGATGCAAGAGGAAAACGCGACAGGTGAGCTGACAGCTTATCATTGTATCATACACCAGGAAGCGTTGTGCGGTAAAGCCTTGAAAATGGAGCATGTAATGAGCATCATCACGCGCACAGTTAACTTTATCAGAGCCAAAGGTTTGAATCACCGCCAGTTCAAGGCATTTCTGACGGAGTTAGAAACGGAGCATGGTGATTTGCCTTATCACACAGAGGTGCGATGGCTAAGCCAGGGAAAGGTGCTTCAAAGATGTTTCGAGCTTCGTGAGGAGATTTGTCTGTTCTTGGACAGCAAAGGGAAAGACACAACACAACTCCGAGACGAAATGTTTCTGTGTGAAATGGCTTTTCTGTGTGACATTACGAGTCATCTGAATGCAATAAACTTGCAGCTGCAGGGTCGGGATCGTGTCATCTCTGATATGTACAGTACAGTGAAGGCATTTAAAACCAAACTGACTCTGTGGGAGACGCAGATGCGGAAAGAAAATTTGAGCCACTTTC
The DNA here is from genome assembly GCF_045791955.1 of Oncorhynchus clarkii lewisi. Lineage (NCBI taxonomy): Eukaryota > Metazoa > Chordata > Actinopteri > Salmoniformes > Salmonidae > Oncorhynchus > Oncorhynchus clarkii. The sequence continues at coordinate 7,779,482 of NC_092162.1, read as the reverse complement.
CCAGCTGCCAGACCATGAAAGAGAAGCTCTCTACCAGTGCGTTCCCGAGCACACAGTTGGCTGATAAAATAGGTATGCTTGCCGCTGACTTTCGACGCCGATTTGCTGACTTTGAAGCACAAAAAAGCAGGTTGGAACTGCTCGGTAACCCATTTGCTGTTGACGTGGAAAGCTCACCACCAAACCTCCAAATGGAGTTGATTGACCTCCAATGCAATGATGCACTGAGGGCAAAATATGCGGCAGTGGGTGCTGCGGAGTTCGCCCGTTTCCTCCCCGGCACAATGCCCCAGCTGCGCATCCAGGCTGCTCAAACGTTGTCTATGTTTGGCAGCACATACCTGTGTGAACAACTGTTTTCTTTGATGAACCTGAACAAAACATCACACAGAAGTCGACTTACTGCTGAACACCTCCACTCAATTCTGAGGATTTCTTCAGCTCAGAGCCTTACCCCGAACATTGATGAACTTGTGGAAAAGATGGGACACCACCAAGTATCACCCTCAACCTCAAACAAGTGAACATTACTGTGCAATCACATATTTAGAGTTTTTACTCAGTTCAAGTTTAAAAGTTAAAATTTAATATTTGTTTTCACTGCATGTTACTTCTCCTTAAACAAAGTGTTGTTTTTGATTAATAGATTTTTGCACTTTATTTTTTTGTATTTCAATCCAATTATATTTTAAAAATATTTCAGTTGAGTGGATGATAGAAAATTGCTATTATTGTTTTTTCTTTGAAGTAAATTTAGCCCACTTTTGCTAAAATAGAAAATATAGTCTACTGATGGTGCCTTGAATACCGGTTTCTTTCATTTAATGTTCATGTTATGGGGATATTTATATAAAGGAAATTTGTCTTTTGTGTCTGTTGAAAATTAAAGATTACTGACAGAGCCATAAGAAAATATTGCTTTATTTATCTGATCATATTGTAATATATTTGTTAGGTTTTCAGTAGGTTCAATTAGGTTCACTAGACTATATGCGTCATTTAAAAATTTTTCAATGAACATTCGAACAGTCCGGCCCTCGTCTTGTAGCTGATTTTTTTATTTGGCCCTCCGTCCATTTGACTTTGACACCCCTGGTCTAGAGGCTGGGACAAGTCTGTGAATGTTCTTGAGTGGCCCAGCCAGAGCTCGGTCTTGAACCCGATTTAACATATCTGGAGAGACCTTAAAATAGCTGTGCAGCGACTCTCCCCATCCAACCTGACATACTTCGAAAAAACTGTTCTTGCTTTGTCATTATATATGTAGATTTATACATTATAGAATAAGGCTGTAGCCTAGTAACATGTGGAAAAACATTGTGCCTACTTCTCAAGACAGAAGAGAATATTAACTTTACATGAGATGCACTGCAACAGGTGGTAAAAAGACATGCTGGTTAGCCTACAACCATAGCAAGGGAAATCATTTCGGTCTCCAATCTTAGGCCTTGTATTATCTCACATTTCAATTTAGAGTGTGATGTTGAGCAAGACGTCGTCAGGCCCATAGACTGACAATTTATTAAATCACAAATTATACAGAAACATGCAATGGCCAACAGCTGCCAGAAGGTGGCCCCAGTGGAGTACAAAAAAGCAACATAGTCAACCTCATCCAACAACTCCAGTGACATCTTTATTGAGGGTCAAAACTGGCCCTAACCAACAGTTGACCCCAATAAAGCATGACCTTATCTGGGAACTTAATTTAGGAGTTACGTTTTCTTTTACTTTGACATTGTGATAACGCACAGCCAGATGCATCATGCAGGTCTATCTGCTTGTGAAAATAGTATGAATATAATAATTTGAATCTGTAAAGACGGAAGAATTTAAAAGCAAACTGTACATATTAACAGCATTAAGCATTAACACTAAATAATCACTACTCCTACATGTATTCTACAGTATCTGAGATATACTCCTACATGTATTCTACAGTATCGGAGATATACTCCTACATGTATTCTACAGTATCGGAGATATACTGCTGTATGTACTATACAGTATCTGAGATATACTGCTGTATGTATTCTACAGTATCTGAGATATACTGCTGTATGTATTCTACAGTATCTGAGATATACTGCTGTATGTATTATACAGTATCTGAGATATACTGCTGTATGTATAGTACAGTATCTGAGATATACTGCTGTATGTATTATAGAGTATCTGAGATATACTCCTACATGTATTATAGAGTATCTGAGATATACTGCTGTATGTATTATAGAGTATCTGAGATATACTGCTGTATGTATTATACAGTATCTGAGATATACTGCTGTATGTATTCTACAGTATCTGAGATATACTGCTGTATGTATTCTACAGTATCTGAGATATACTGCTGTATGTATTATAGAGTATCTGAGATATACTGCTGTATGTATTATAGAGTATCTGAGATATACTGCTGTATGTATTCTACAGTATCTGAGATATACTGCTGTATGTATTCTACAGTATCTGAGATATACTGCTGTATGTATTATACAGTATCTGAGATATACTGCTGTATGTATTATACAGTATCTGAGATATACTGCTGTATGTATTCTACAGTATCTGAGATATACTCCTACATGTATTCTACAGTATCTGAGATATACTGCTGTATGTATTATACAGTATCTGAGATATACTCCTACATGTATTATACAGTATCTGAGATATACTGCTGTATGTATTATACAGTATCTGAGATATACTCCTACATGTATTATACAGTATCTGAGATATACTGCTGTATGTATTATAGAGTATCTGAGATATACTGCTGTATGTATTCTACAGTATCTGAGATATACTGCTGTATGTATTCTACAGTATCTGAGATATACTGCTGTATGTATTATACAGTATCTGAGATATACTGCTGTATGTATTATAGAGTATCTGAGATATACTGCTGTATGTATTCTACAGTATCTGAGATATACTGCTGTATGTATTCTACAGTATCGGAGATATACTGCTGTATGTATTCTACAGTATCGGAGATATACTCCTACATGTATTCTACAGTATCTGAGATATACTGCTGTATGTATAGTACAGTATCTGAGATATACCGCTGTATGTATTATACAGTATCTGAGATATACTCCTACATGTATTCTACAGTATCTGAGATATACTCCTACATGTATTCTACAGTATCTGAGATATACTCCTACATGTATTATACAGTATCTGAGATATACTGCTGTATGTATAGTACAGTATCTGAGATATACTGCTGTATGTATTATACAGTATCTGAGATATACTGCTGTATGTATAGTACAGTATCTGAGATATACTGCTGTATGTATGAGAGAGAGAGAGAGAGAGAGAGAGAGAGAGAGAGAGAGAGACTACATGTGTGTGCCAGGAACCCGTCGACCAAGGGGTCCCAGTACCTCTCCCTCTTTGAAGATGACAGACCAAAGGCAATGACCTTTCCATTCCACAATCAAAGAGGCTCTTCATCACTGATATGAGAGGGCTCTTGCTATCTGTTCACATGGTTAGGTACAATAACACCAATGCCTGTGTGTTTGAGCCGGGATGACTCGTCAATACAATATAAACAAATAAAGAAGACATCCACATATCATATAGGGTTAGCATACAGGGTTAGCATAGAGGGTTAGCATAGAGGGTTAGCATATAGAGTTAGCATAGAGGGTTAGCGTAAATGGTTAGCAAATAGGGCTAGCATATAGAGTTAGCATAGAGGGTTAGCGTAAATGGTTAGCAAATAGGGTTATTATATAGAGTTAGCATAGAGGGTTAGCGTAAATGGTTAGCAAATAGGGTTAGCATATAGGGTTACGCTTTGAATACACCGACTGCGTAGTGCGTTTTGATACAACAGAAGTACATTAATTTCCAATGGAACGCTGCATTTTCCTTGCAGCATTGCGTTGCAGAGGCAGTTGCAGTGCGTTCTGTGTGGTGCATACGTTCGATTTATCGACCTTATGCATCAAATTGTATGCGTAGACTTGACAGAAAGTAGCAAAATGTGAATGTTGAATTTTTTTACAAAAATGTGGGATAACATAATAAAAACAGTTTGCTTAAAATGCCTTAACTTTTTTTATTAATTTATTGGCCAAGTATATTAAATCAAATCAAAAAATGTATTTATATAGCCCTTCGTACATCAGCTGATATCTCAAAGTGCTGTACAGAAACCCAGCCTAAAACCCCAAACAGCAAGCAATGCAGGTGTAGAAGCACGGTGGCTAGGAAAAACTCCCTAGAAAGGCCAAAACCTAGGAAGAAACCTAGAGAGGAACCAGGCTATGTGGGGTGGCCAGTCCTCTTCTGGCTGTGCCGGGTGGAGATTATAACAGAACATGGCCAAGATGTTCAAATGTTCATAAATGACCAGCATGGTCCAATAATAATAAGGCAGAACAGTTGAAACTGGAGCAGCAGCACGGCCAGGTGGACTGGGGACAGCAAGGAGTCATCATGTCAGGTAGTCCTGAGGCATGGTCCTAGGGCTCAGGTCCTCTGAGAGAGAGAAAGAAAGAGAGAAAGAGAGAATTAGAGAGAGCACACTTAAATTCACACAGGACACCGAATAGGACAGGAGAAGTACTCCAGAGATAACAAACTGACCCTAGCCCCCCGACACAAACTACTGCAGCATAAATACTGGAGGCTGAGACAGGAGGGGTCAGGAGACACTGTGGCCCCATCCGAGGACACCCCCGGACAGGGCCAAACAGGAAGGATGTAACCCCACCCACTTTGCCAAAGCACAGCCCCCACACCACTAGAGGGATATCTTCAACTACCAACTCACCATCCTGAGATATTATTATTAATATTATTAATATTACTATTTCAATGACATCCACAAATTAATTGTGAGAGCCTATAATATAATTTCCCTCCAAAATGCAGTTAAATCGTCAAGATAGCAGAGTAGGCTCGTTCAACAATGAGACCAACGTTGAGGAAGGTGGTCGTTGATCACACTGTTGGGCCGGGACCAGCCCCGCCGAGAGCGCAGGTCTGTGTGGGTCCAGAGATGGTAAAGTCCTGAACGCAGGCAGTGGAGTTCCACCATCTCATTCAAGAGCTTCGACTGTTTGGAGAGGAATTCCGAAGTTACTTTCGTCTGGACCGAAGCCAGTTCGATCACCTGCTCCAGATGGTTGGAGCCAGGATCGCCAAAGCCTGTAAGGATCTTTAACAAACGACTGTCCAGGGCAAGGTTAGTTGTTGAATGTGCCTTTGGGATTCTGGCAGCCCGGTGGAGAATGTATCTATGTGTTTGGTCTCAGCCCCTCAAATGTTGATGCCTGCGTGAAGGCCACATGTGTTCTCCACAACTACCTGCGGAGGTCATTCCAGTGTTCTCCACAACTACCCGCGGAGGTCATTCCAGGAGCCGCTCCAGATGGAGATGGGTACACAAAATGGTCACCTACCTGATGTCACCAGGGCAGGTGCCAACAACGCCCCCAGACAGGCACTCCAGGTGAGGGAGAAGCTGACCACCTACTTCTCATCGCCAGCAGGTGAAGTCCCATGGCAGTATGCCGTGGTGTGAAACGGCTCTTTTAAGAGCCCCAGAACACAAAGGTTATTTTAAGAACCATCCACTGTTGTCCATAAAATTGCATTTTCCCCCCAGATGACTTTATGTATCATTGTCTCTCTTCATTTAGAAACTATATTTAAGTGAAATTTAGGAGTAAAGACCACACCTTAACCCCTTCCCTCTCCCATTAATGTATTATACACACCTGGCATGGTGCACCAGGTGAGCGGGAGCACTAATTAAGGTTATACGACATACAGTTAGTATGATAACAAAGGGAAAGGGTAACCTAGGTAACCTAGGGTCCGTACAAATAGTACAGTTTACCACCATGTTCACTGGCCTGACAAAATACAGGTGGAGAAATAACTAATTAGGAAGAGAATGTGTTTTTACTTTCATCTTGTCTTAGATCTGCAAAGGTGTAGGGAAGAAATAAGCAGATTAAGTCTAAATGAGATATAAATAAACAAATTAAACAATTGACTATGAAAGTATTCAAGTACAGGAAAGAACATGACAGGTATGTGTGTTGTAAAAATTATTAAAAAAAGAAAACTATTGAAAGGTGTGTGTGTGTGTGTGTGCGTGTAAAAATAAAAATATGAATGTGTAGCCTGTAATCTGTAAGAGAACAGCAAGAGCATGTATCTTTGACACAACTGCAGACAGATACAGGGACTACTCATAAAGCCTAGACGTAGTAGGGGAACTTCAGACATGGCCATAAAGAGAGAGAGGCCAGGGCACTGGAGATCTGAGGTACAGAGAGGAGTGGAGGAGAGGTGTGTGTGTGTGTGTGTGTGTGTGTGTGTCTCTGAAAAAAGGGAATAATATGTAGCCATAACACAGCTAAACAAACAAATGGCCCCTGGACGTCGTGGACCAGTCGATGGAACATAACTTCACAAAAAGTTTCAACACCTTGGTTTTCAAGTGGTTTTAAATTAAATAAATATGTTCACCTTTTGTCTTGAAAGAGACCAACAAGAGCATCTGTGAATTCTCTGGTGTTTCAATTCTGTCAATTCAGAAATCTATGTAATGCTAATAATGACTTTATAAACAAATGACTTTATGAGTTGACTGAATTTAAAGTGAACTGACGTGTGTGAAAAGAAAGGTACAATGAGGGAGGTCAAAACAACAACCAGACAACTCCTCTTCCTGTCCTTCCTGTGAGCTGGTCTGCTAAATGGACTCTGGAAGGGAAGAGAAAAACAACACATACAAGCTTAACATAATATAACACCATAAAAGGTTAGATTTATGTTAACTAAATGCTGCTTGTATAGTGTAGTTAGTGGCATAAATTTTGGAACAATGTGCTAAAGTTGGTAATACTTGCTGTTGACACATGGAATTTGCATTTCAGATCAAAAGATGAATATGACAGGCAAATATTTAGACAGCAAACTGTTGTTTTAGGATATTTTGTAATCCAGAAACAACAGCTATACATTTGCCTCGTATTAATAATTTGATCTGAAATACCAATTAGCCTACATGAGTATACTGTAAAAATGACCTACTTTACTTATGACACTACCTGTGATGTGGAGATTGAACTCGGCTTCGAAAAGCAGCTGATACATTTTAACCTTGACTGTTGCTTTTCTTTGCTAAGGCAGCCTCTTCAGTGTTGGCACCAGGCTCATGGAAAAGAGGGTCTCTTCAACTTCCTTTCTTTGAGGATCAGGTTGGGCTGCATCCCTCTCGACGGCCTGGAGGAGAGCCTCTGCTGAAATGACTTGAGTGGATCTGGGGGCTGGTACCTCCGATGAAGCCTGGTGTGACGTTGTTCCTCTTCGTTTCTCTCTCTGTTTCTCTCCTCGTTCGTCTCTACGGCCACATCCTGTTCAACGAGGTCCTCAGTGGTCACCTCCGTGAGGTTCATAATAATCTCAGGTGGTCCTAGATCCAGAGGTGCTTCCTCCATTTCATCATCTTCCATGGCTGCACCGGTGGTGGTCATATTTGTGGATGATGTAGATGTTGTAGAGGGTCTCGCTGCACCGGTGGTGGTCATACTTGTGGATGATGTTGTAGAGGGTCTCGCTGCACCGGTGGTGGTCATACTTGTGGATGATGTTGTAGAGGGTCTCGCTGCACCGGTGGTGGTCATACTTGTGGATGATGTTGTCGAGGGTCTCGCTGCACCGGTGGTGGTCATACTTGTGGATGATGTTGTAGAGGGTCTCGCTGCACCGGTGGTGGTCATACTTGTGGATGATGTTGTAGAGGGTCTCGCTGCACCGGTGGTGGTCATACTTGTGGATGATGTAGACGTTGTCGAGGGTCTCACTGCACCGGTGGTGGTCATACTTGTGGATGATGTAGACGTTGTCGAGGGTCTCACTGCACCGGTGGTGGTCATACTTGTGGATGATGTTGTAGAGGGTCTCGCTGCACCGGTGGTGGTCATACTTGTGGATGATGTTGTCGAGGGTCTCGCTGCACCGGTGGTGGTCATACTTGTGGATGATGTTGTAGAGGGTCTCGCTGCACCGGTGGTGGTCATACTTGTGGATGATGTTGTAGAGGGTCTCGCTGCAACGGTGGTGGTCATACTTGTGGATGATGTAGACGTTGTCGAGGGTCTCACTGCACCGGTGGTGGTCATACTTGTGGATGATGTAGACGTTGTCGAGGGTCTCACTGCACCGGTGGTGGTCATACTTGTGGATGATGTAGACGTTGTAGAGGGTCTCACTGCACCGGTGGTGGTCATACTTGTGGATGATGTAGACGTTGTCGGGGGTCTCGCTGCACCGGTGGTGGTCATACTTGTGGATGATGTAGACGTTGTCGAGGGTCTCGCTGCACCGGTGGTGGTCATACTTGTGGATGATGTAGACGTTGTCGAGGGTCTCGCTGCACCGGTGGTGGTCATACTTGTGGATGATGTAGATGTTGTCGAGGGTCTCACTGCACCGGTGGTGGTCATACTTGTGGATGATGTAGATGTTGTCGAGGGTCTCACTGCACCGGTGGTGGTCATACTTGTGGATGATGTAGATGTTGTCGAGGGTCTCGCTGCACCGGTGACGACAACACTTGTGGATGACGTAGTAGAGGGTGTCATGACGTTGGCCTGGGGGGTAGGTTTATGACAGTCATAAATACCTCTTCCCCCCTTTTTCCTCTCTCTACCCTACTGAGGTTACATTTGCAAAACCCTTGGTTAACATAGAGATTCGGGGAACATCAGTAGGTGGGGGGAAATGAACTATATTCTGGTAATCCAAACAATCGAACATATGCGGTGGTACTTAATGAATATGATGTCAGTTCGGTTGTCATCTGAGACATTCTCATCAATGATAAGATGACAAACTCTACAGTGGAAAGTCTACACATCAGAGTTATCGGATTCACATGGAATTGTTGTTCAATGTAAATGTTTGAATATTAAATTATTTGTGATGGGATGAAAGGTGATTTTAGCTTCTAAAATGTGAGATGTGGGTTTTCATAAGATTTTTTCAAACACGCCCTCCTCTCCCTTCCTATATAAGCCCTTGACGACAATAGAACTTCCTGTTCCGGGGATGTAGGACGACGGTCCTATGTCAGAATGGTTCAGATAATAACTACAGAATGAAGCCAACATCAGTGTGAGCTTTGGTTGCGAATGGTATGAACTTTGAACTCTTATTCACTACAGAAGTGATACCTCCTAGCCGTTGAGTTAGCAACCGCAGCTGCAAACGCAGGTTAGGAAGGAACAGACAGAGTATCCCGTCTACCACACAACGACGTTACTACAACGTATCTAATTGACCACCAGAGACATTCTTCAAAGGACAAAGGACTCGGTTTGGCAACACGGCCTTCCATCTACCACCAACCTACTGAAGCACAGCTCAGAGTAAATATTAATTGCATTTTCCTTTTCCAAATGGGCGGTAATTTGGAATGCATAAGATACTGTATTTACGATAGCCCAGCTTCTTCCCTTTGTTCCTCATTCTTCCCGCTCCTTCACTCAACCCAGCCCCTTTTCTTTTGTGTAACAAGCTGTCATATCTGTTCCGCCCGCTAGGGACGTTTTCCTTTATGACGTAATTTGTAATCAAGTTATGATTTAATTATGTGTATGTGTAATTCTGTGTGATTGGTTAGGTATTTAGTAAATAAATAATTAAACCAAATTTTGTATTGCTGATTCAACTTGTTAGCCAGGGTTCGTGCAGATAAAATTATTTACAACTTTCAGATGAGGAATTGAGGTGACGATTGATATTGACTGCCATGGATGTAAAATATTACTAAGTCTTTAAGAGTTTATTCGGAAGATAACAGCTCTATAAATATTATTTTGTGGTGCCCGACTCTCCAGTTAATTACATTTACATGATTAGCTCAATCAGGTAATATTAATTACGGAGAAATTATTTTATAGAATAGCAGGTCATATCACTTAATCCGGCATAGCCAAAGACACGACAGGGGTGACAGTGTTTCCTATCCTCAGTGCAGTGGGCAGCTGGGAGGAGGTGCTCTTATTCTCCATGGACTTTACAAGTGTCCCAAAACGTTTTTGAATTAGTGCTACATGATGCAAATGTATTTTTGAAAAAGCTAGCCTTTGCTTTCCTAACTGACTGTGTATATTGGTTCCTAACTTCCCTTCCCTGAAAAGCTTATCGCGGGGGTTATTCGCTGCTAATGCAGTACGCCACAGGATGTTTTTGTTATGGTCAAGGGCAGTCAAGTCTGGAGTGAACCAAGGGCTATATCTGTTATTAGTTCTACATTTTTTGAAAGGGGCATGCTTATTTACGATGGTGAGGAAATCACTTTTAAAGAATAACCAGGCATCCTCTGCTGGTGGGATGAGGTCAATATCCTTCCAGGATACCCGGGCCAGGTCGACCAGAAAAGCCTGCTCGCTGAAGTGTTTTAGGTAGCGGTTGACAGTGATGAAGCGAGGTCGTTTGACCGCAGACCAATTACGGACGCAGGCAATGAGGCAATAATCGCTGAGATCCTGGTTGAAGACAGCAGAGGTGTATTTAGAGGACAGATTGGTCTGGATGATATCTATGAGGATGCCCGTGTTTACAGATTTGGGTTTGTACCTGGTAGGTTACTTGATCATTTGTGTGAGATTGAGGGCATGTAGCTTAGATTGTAGGACTGCTGGGGTGTTAAGCATATCCCAGTTTAGGTCAACTAACTGTACGAACTCTGAAGATAAATGGGGGGCAATCAATTCGCATATGGAGTCCAGGGCACAACTGGGGGCTGGGAGGGGGTCTATAGCAAGCAACAACAGTGAGAGACTTATTTCTGGAAAGGTGATTTTTAGAAGTTGAAGCTCAAACTGTTTGGGCACAGACCTGGATAGCATGACAGAACTCTGCAGACTATCTCTGAAGTATATTGTTACTCCACTCCCTTTCGCAGTTCTATCTTGACAGAAAATGTTGTAGTTTGGGATGGAAATTTCAGAATTTTTGGTGTCCTTCCTAAACCAATATTCAGACACGGCTAGGACATCAGGGTTGGCGGAGTGTGCTAAAGCCGTGAATAAAACACATTTAGGGAGTAAGCTTCTGATGTTGACATGCATGAAACCAAGGCTTATACGGTTACAGAAGTCAACCAATGAGAGCGCCTGGGGAATAGGTGTGGTACTGGGGTCTACAGGGCCTGGGTTAACCTCTACATCACCAGAGGAACAGAGGAGGAGTAGGATAAGGGTACAGCTAAAGGCTATAAGAACTTGTCGTCTAGTGCGTTCGGGACAGAGAATAAAAGGAGCAGATTTCTGGGCGTGGTAGAATAGATTCAAAGCATATTGTACAGACAAGGGTATGGTAGGATGTGAGTACAGTGGAGGTAAACCTAGGCATTGAGTGATGATGAGAGAAGTTTCATCTCTGGAGGGACCAGTTAAGCCAGGTGAGGTCTCTGCATGTGTGGGGCGTGGGACAAAAGAGCTATCTAAGGCAAGGTGAGCGGGACTGAGGGCTCTACCGTGAATGGCATATTGACATTAGAGAGAGGCATAAAGCAGACACAGGTGTTGATCGGGAGAGCTAAGACAACAACGGGTAAATGGCAATGAATGGGCAGAGCGGGTCAGTTAGTTACATACAGGACCTGAGTTCGAGGCTGGGGCCGACAGATAAATAAAATGAGGTACTGTGTTATTGAAACAGTTCAGTGGGGATCAGCTGTGTAGCCGAGTGATCATAGGGTCCAAAGAACATCAATAGGTGAGTCAGGGAGCCGTTCGGTAGCCAGTACTACGCTAGGTGAGTGGGAGACAATCCGCATAGACAGCTAGCGGGCCGGGGCAAGAAGATGGTGCTTCGGCGACATTGCAACAGAAAAGCCCAGAAAGGCACGGGCGACCACATCGGCAGACCAGTCGTGAAGGATCTTCGGTGCTCTGCCTCGACAACAAAGGGTCGAGGCCAATTGGCAAGAGAGGTATTGTAGCCCTAGAATTTGTCATGTCCTGACCTTAGTTCCTTTTTTATGTCTCTGTTTTAGTTTGGTCAGGGCGTGATTTGGGGTGGGCATTCTATGTTTTGTGTTCTATGTTTTCCATTTCTATGTGTTTGGCCTGGTATGGTTCCCAATCTGAGGCAGCTGGCAATCGTTGTCTCTGATTGAGAACCATACTTAGGCAGCCTGTTTTTCCCACTTGAGTTGTGGGTAGTTGTTTTCTGTCTCTGTGGCTCTACCAGACAGGACTGTTTTGTTTGTTATTTTGTTTACTTTGTGTTTCAGTGTTCAGCTTATCGAATAAATCTAACATGGACACTTACCATGCTGCATCTTGGTCCTCTCGTTCCAACAGACGTTACAGAATTAGCTTGTATATGGGCCTAGCTCGTGGCTAGCTCAAGGCTAGCTGGTGCTTGCTTCGGGACAGAGGCATTAGCTAACAATAACCACTCGGTAGCAGCTAGCTAGCTGAGATGAGCGGGTGTAATGATCCAGAGCTGCAGGAATCAGGTGATGTGGTAAGGAGAAGTAGTCCGATATGCTCTGGGTTGATATCGCGCAGTGCAGACTGGCATGTATTGTCTGAGCTAAAGCTGGCGGTGTCCGAGCAAAAAGGTGAAGACCGCTAGCCGTGGCTAACAAAGTGACTAACAAAGACTAGTAGCTGGTTCGCTGGCTAGCTCCTGACGGAGGTTCCTGTTATAAGGAATAAAAATAGCAGATCCGTACCACATTGAGTGAGGCGGGTAGCATGAAAGTATATTTAGTTCATAGATAGAAAGTGAGGTTAAAATGTATACGAGAAAATTTAAAAAACAACGTATATTTACACGGGATAAGACAAAGACAAACACAACACACGACCGACTGCTTGGATATATAGGGTTAGCATATAGGGTTAGCATATAGGGTTAGCATATAGGGTTAGCATATAGGGTTAGCATATAGGGTTAGCATATAGGGTTATTTCCTTTTATTAGTTACAAAGCACATTCAAGCATACTGTATAGTAACTGATTACTAATAACTGTCGATATAACTGAGTACATACTGCCATGTCACAACCCTCAGCTAGCTTACAAGCCTCCATTAAAAAGCAGTACAGAGTAAAGAAAACATAGGGTATTATAATATACCCGAGAATGAAGCCATGTGCAAATCAGTTTACTTTCTGTCCCATAAGACCTGACTTTACCCTGCTGAGTTCGCCTGATAATGGCATCGTACAATAGCAAACATTGTAAAGAGAAATAAAAGGTCATTATTGACTCATTAACATTCCTTGGTTTTGCTAACAGATGTTTGTGTTCCTTCTCTCTATTTACCTGTGTTGCTTTCACATGCATGTGAGACATCTGTTTAGGAAGGCAATAAAACTGAAGATGATGAGAGAGAGAGGGAGCAACCTTGATCATTGCACTGTACAGTATGCCACATAGTTTTGTAGTGATAATATCCCAGTATATGAAAGCATTATCCTCTTCCCTCCCTGTGATTAAATTAACATCCCACAATTCCAAACACATGATATGATATTCCTTAGATGTACCAATATCCTGACACATTGATTTCTGGTGGATATCATTCCAACGGTTGGGAACAACATGCACCCTCCCACTAACTAGGCCAGTGAGAGGATGAGGAGACCCAGCAGAAGAGCTACACGGTCTCCCCTTAAAATGTTTTGGGTTAATCTGTGAGGGCTTCTCAGACCAGAGTCAGGAAGTCACATTGTGTTATTGTGATAAGTCACACTTTTTGAGAATCACACGTACCCCTTCAACTCATTGTAAACACTTTGCGGAATGGGAACGGCCTCTTGCCAGTTCCTCACTAAGTACATGAAGACGACACTCAAAGGTCATGTTAGGTTACAAAGAAATTGAGCATGAAATAAAGAACATACCATTGCTACATTGCTGTTCCTGTGCAAAGCACTCTAATTCCTGATCTTCAGATATATTCATATGTATATCAATATAAGTCAGTGTATTTGATTTAGAGTCAATGAGAAATTATAAAGATATTTGGCAAGCATTATTAGTCTACTTTAAGTTTGTAGCTTAAATAAAGGAACCGCTACTTTTTTTCAGTTTTAGCCTGAATTGACATACCCAAATCTAACTGACTGGAGCTCAGGCCCTGAAGCAAGGATATGCATATTTGTGGTACCATTTGAAAGGAAACACTTTGAATCTTGTGGAAATGTGAAAGGAATGTATGAGAATATAACACAATAGATCTGGTAAAAGATAATACAAAGAAAGAAAAAAAACATTATTTTGTATTTTTTTTGTACCATCATCTTTGAAATGCAAGAGAAAGGCCATGATGTATTATTCCAGCCCAGACGCAATTTAGAATTTGGCCACTAGATGGCAGCAGTTTTTTTTTTTTTTTTTAACCTTTATTTAACTAGGTAAGTCAGTTAAGAACAAATTCTTATTTTCAATGACAGCCTTGGAACAGTGGGTTAACTGCCTTGATCAGGGGCAGAACAACAGTTTTTTACCTTGTCAGCTCAGGGATTTGATTTTGAAACCTTTCGGTTATTAGTCCAACACTCGAAACACTAGGCTACCTGTGCTTTAGAAAGATCCAATGAACCATTGCATTTATGTTCCAAATGTTGTATCAAGACTGCCCAAATGTGCCTAATTTATTTATTCATAACTTTTCATGTTCAAAATTGTGGACTCTCCTCAAACTATAGCATGGTATTCTTTCACTGTAATAGCTGCTGTAAATTGGACAGTGCAGTAAGATTAACAAGAATTTAAGCTTTCTACCAATATTAGATATGTCTATGTCTTGGGAAATGTTTGTGTTTCTTACAACCTCATTCTATTCGCATTAGGGGTATCATCGGATGGGGCCACAGAGTCTCCTGACCCCTCCTGTCTCAGCCTCCAGTATTTATGCTGCAGTAGTTTATGTGTCGGGGGGCTAGGGTCAGTTTGTTATTTCTGGAGTACTTCTCCTGTCTTATCCGGTGTCCTGCGTGAATTTAAGTATGCTCTCTCTAATTCTCTCTTTCTCTCTTTCTTTCTCTCTCTCGGAGGACCTGAGCCCTAGGACCATGCCTCAGGACTACCTGGCATGATGACTCCTTTGCTGTCCCCATTCCACCTGGCCGTGCTGCTGCTCCAGTTTCAACTGTTCTGCCTGTGATTATTATTATTTGACCATGCTGGTCATTTATGAACATTTGAACATCTTGGCCATGTTCTGTTATAATCTCCACCCGAGACACAGCCAGAAGAGGACTGGCCACCCCTCATAGCCTGGTTCCTCTCTAGGTTTCTTCCTAGGTTTTGGCCTTTCTAGGGAGTTTTTCCTAGCCAACGTGCTTCTACCTGCGTTGCTTGATGTTTAGGGTTTTAGGCTGGGTTTCTGTACAGCACTTTGAGATATCAGCAAATGTACAAACGGCTATATAAATACATTTGATTTGATTAGCTCAACCATCCTGTGGAAGGGACACCGATCCCCAATACGTTTTTAAGGGATGCTTCTATGGACATCAGGGCAAGCCCTCTCATAAAATGCTTCCTCATTCAAGTACCGTTATGAATAAACCACAGCATGTTTTGTAGGGTCGGGAATTGCCAGGGATCTCACGATATTATCACAATACTTAGGTGCCAATACGATATGTATTGCGATTCTCACGATTCTATATGTGTTGCGATTCAATACTGTGATTCTATTGAGACTAGATCTTCCAAAACATATTGCTGTCCATATGTCTGCTGCAGAGGGACAAGAGAGAGTATAAACAAACTTGCTGAAAAAATTCACTCCCTATTTAAAAAGAAAAGATGGAGAACAATCACCAAACATATATGTTCATCACAACAGGTTTGCATAACGCAGCCAGGTTTGTTTCAGGCATGATTTTGTTTCCCCTTCTAAGAACACTGCTCTAACATTTTACGTATTTGTTGACTATTATCATGACCTACTATATGGCACATGGACACACTACACACACACTCACACACACACACTACACACAGTGAAATTACAAACAGAATCTAGAGATATTTCATGCACCACAAAAGTGTATTGTACATATAAAGTTGTGTATGTCAAGGTTGGCTGGACAGTGAAGGGGTACACTGAGACAGTTCACTGCCCAGTCAATACTATGAGTAACCATAGGAGGGGGTTAAAGTATAACTCACTGAGATCTGTAGCCCTCACACACACACATACACATACACACACACACACACACACACACACAAACACACACACACACACACACACACACACACACACACACACACACACACACACACACACACACCCACATACACACACACACATACACATACACACACACATGCACATACACACACACACACACACACACACACACACACACACACACACACACACACACACACACACACACACACACACATACACAAACACGCACACACACACACATACACAAACACACAAACACACACACACGCACACACACATGCACACACGCACACACATAAAGACACGTACACACGCACACACATACACACACACACAAACACGCACACACACACACACAGACACAGACACAGGCACACACAGGCACACAAACACACACACAAGCCCAGCCAGTGCGCTCACTTGTGACTGCCTAGTGCCAAGCCCAACCAGTACGTACCCTCACTTGATTGTCAAGTTATTACACACTCACATAGGAAATATTTGATTTCAAAGAAAAATAACAGTTACTCAAAACACCATTACCCGGGCCACAGACCCTCACCCTCCGATCCAACAGGTCCCAGACGTGCTCAATGGGATTGAGATCCGGGCTCTTCGCTGGCCATGGCAGAACACTGACATTCCTGTCTTGCAGGAAATCATCGCACAGAACGAGCAGTATGGCTTGTGGCATTGTCATGCTGGAGGGTCATGTTAGGATGAGCCTGCAGGAAGGGTACCACATGAGGGAGGAGGATGCCTTCCCTGTAACGCACAGCGTTGAGATTGCCTGCAATGACAACAAGCTCAGTCCGATGATGCTGTGACACACTGCCCCAGACCATGACGGACCCTCCACCTCCAAATCGATCTCGCTCCAGAGTACAGGCCTCGGTGTAACGCTCATTCCTTCAATGATAAACGCGAATCCGACCATCACCCCATGTGAGACAAAACCGCGACTCGTCAGTGAAGAGCACTTTTTCTTGTCCTGTCTGGTCCAGCGACAGTGGGTTTCTGCCCATAGGCGATGTTGTTGCCGGAAATGTCTGGTGAGGACCTGCCTTACAACAGGCCTACAAGCCCTCAGTCCAGCCTCTCTCAGCCTATTGCAGACAGTCTGAGCACTGATGGAGGGATTGTGCGTTCCTGGTGTAACTCGGGCAGTTGTTGTTGCCATCCTGTACCTGTCCCGCAGGTGTGATGTTCGGATGTACCGATCCTGTGCATGTGTTGTTGCACGTGGTCTACTACTGTGAGGACGATCAGCTGTCCGTCCTGTCTGCCTGTAGCACTGTCTTAGGTGTCTCACAGTATGGACATGACCGAATACAAACAGTGCAGCTATTCCCTCTGAAAGGCAATCAAGCAAGCTAAGTGTCAGTATAGAAACAAAGTAGATGTTCAGATGTACCGATCCTGTGGAGGTGTTGTTACACGTGGTCTGCCACTGCGAGGACAATCAGCTGTCCATCCTGTCTCCCTGTAGCGCTGTCTTAGGCGTCTCACAATATGGACATTGCAATTTATTGCCCTGGCCACATCTGCAGTCCCCATGCCTCCTTGCAGCATGCCTAAGGCACATTCACGCAGATGAACAGGGACCCTGGGCATCTTTTTTTTGTGTTTTTCAGAGTCAGTAGAAAGGCTTCTTTAGTGTCCTAAGTTTTCATAACTGTGACCTTAATTGCCTACCGTCTGTAAGCTGTTAGTGTCTTAACGACCGTTCCACAGGTGCATGTTCATTAATTGTTTATGGTTCATTGAACAAGCTTGGGAAACAGTGTTTAAACCTTTACAATGAAGATCTGTGAAGTTAAGTGGATTTTTACGAATTATCTTTGAAAGACAGGGTCCTTAAAAAGGGACGTTTCTTTTTTTGCTGAGTTTAGTTATGTGTACATATTCTTATTAATTCCTTTGCACTTGTGTGTATAAGATAGTTGTGAAATTGTTAGATACTAGAAGCACAAGCATTTCGCTACACTCGCATTAACATGTGCTAACCATGTGTATGTGACCAATAAAATTTGATTTGGTTTGATTTTTCCTGCTTGGCCATGGAAACCCATTTCATTAAGCTCCTGAGGAACAGTTTTTGTGTTGACGTTACTTCCAGAGGCAGTTTGTAACTCGGTAGTGAGTGTTGCAACCGAGGACAGACAATTTTTATTCACGTCAGCAGTCGCCGGTCCCGTGCTGTGAGCTTGTGTGGCCTACCACTTCGCGGCTGAGCCGTTGTTGCTCCTAGACATTTCGACTTCACATAACAGCACTTACAGTTGACCAGGGCAGCTTTAGCAGGCAAGAAATTTGACGAACTGACTTGTTGGAAAGGTGGCATCCTATGACAGTGCCACTTTGAAAGTCACTGAGCTGTTCAGGAAGGCCCTTGTACTGTTTGTCCATGGAGATTGCATGGCAGTGTGCACGATTTTATACACCTGTCAGCAACTGGTGGACTGTAGCTGAAATAGCCAAATCCTCTTTTACACCACTGATACTCTCTGTTTATCATCGATGCATGGTCACTTTAACTATATCTACATGTAGCCTCCCGGGTGGCGCAGTGGTTAAGGGCGCTGTACTGCAGCGCCAGCTGTGCCATCAGAGTCCCTGGGTTCGCGCCCAGGCTTTGTTGTAACCGGCCGCGACCGTGGGGCGACGCACAATTGGCCTAGAGTCGTCCGGGTTATGGAGGGATTGGTCGGTAGGGATCTCCTTGTCTCATCGCGCACCAGCGACTCCTGTGGCGGGCCGGGCGCAGTGCGCGCTAGCCAAGGTTGCCAGGTGCACGGTGTAGCCTCCGACACATTGGTGCGGCTGGCTTCCGGGTTGGATGCGCGCTGTGTTAAGAAGCAGTACGGCTGGTTGGGTTGTGTATCGGAGGACGCATGACATTCAACCTTCGTCTCTCCCGAGGCCGTACGGGAGTTGTAGCAATGAGACAAGATAGTAGCTACTAAACAATTGGACACCATGAAATTGGGGAGAAAAAGGGGTAAAAAAAAAAAAGATATCTACATGTACATATAACCTCAATTAGCCCGACTAACTGGTGCCCCCTGCACATTGACTCTGTACCGGTACCACCTGAAAAAAACTTCCACATTGACTCTGTACCGTAACACACTGTATATAGCCTCCACGTTGACTCTGTACCGTAACACCCTGTATATAGCCTCCACATTGACTCTGTACCGGTACCCCTGTATATAGCCTCCACATTGACTCTGTACCGTAACACCCTGTATATAGCCTCCACGTTGACTCTGTACCGGTACCCCTGTATATAGCCTCCACATTGACTCTGTACCGTAACACCCTGTATATAGCCTCCACATTGACTCTGTACCGGTACCCCTGTATATAGCCTCCGCATTGACTCTGTACCGTAACACCCTGTATATAGCCTCCAAATTGACTCTGTACCGTAACACCCTGTATATAGCCTCCACATTGACTCTGTACCGGTACCTCTGTATATAGCCTCCACATTGACTCTGTACCGTAACACCCTGTATATAGCCTCCACATTGACTCTGTACCGGTACCCCCTGTATATAGCCTCCACATTGACTCTGCACCGGTACCCCCTGTATATAGCCTCCACATTGACTCTGTACCGGTACCCCTGTATATAGCCTCCACATTGACTCTGTACCGGTACCCCTGTATATAGCCCCCACATTGACTCTGTACCGACCCCCCCTGTATATAGCCTCCACATTGACTCTGTACCGGTACCACCTGTATATAGCCTCCACATTGACTCTGTACCGGTACCCCCTGTATATAGCCTCCACATTGACTCTGTACCAGTACCACCTGTATATAGCCTCCACATTGACTCTGTACCGGTACCACCTGTATATAGCCTCCACATTGACTCTGTACCGGTACCCCCTGTATATAGCCTCCACATTGACTCTGTACCGACCCCCCCTGTATATAGCCTCCACATTGACTCTGTACCGGTACCACCTGTATATAGCCTCCACATTGACTCTGTACCGGTACCACCTGTATATAGCCTCCACATTGAATCTGTACCGACCCCCCCTGTATATAGCCTCCACATTGACTCTGTACCGGTACCACCTGTATATAGCCTCCACATTGACTCTGTACCGGTACCACCTGTATATAGCCTCCACATTGACTCTGTACCGTAACACCCTGTATATAGTCTCACTACTGTTATTTTCACTGTCACTTTACTGTTTTTTATTTCTTTACTTCTCTATTGTTTACCTAATACCTATTTTATCCATAAAAATTGCACTGTTGGTTAGGACTTGCGCACGTGACAAATAAAAGTTGATTTGATTTGATTTGAAATCCACTGAGCGTATATATGTATATATATATATATATGTGTATATATATATATATATATATATATATATATATGTACTATATATGTATATATTTATGGTACATCATAGATACACTACTTATACACTACATATATGTATTATTGCAGTCCAATATATATATAAGTATATATATATACTATTGCAGTCCAATATAAGTAGTGTATCTATGATGTACCATTTGGAAGTTAAAGTTTCAACGTAGCTTTATTACCATCCATCCTAAGGTCAACATGTCATCAATACAGTACGATGGCTTCTCCCAGGGCTGTCTGGGTTGTTTGGGTTACTCAGTGGGAACCCTCAGGGCCACTGCGTTGACTGACACACAGTGTATTATTATGAGTGTAATGATTTTATTCTTCTCACATCCTCCTAACATGCGTTCACACGCACACACATCAGGCTGTTTGTGGGGCCCATCCTGCAGTGTTCCTGTGGGATCTAACACATCAGGCTGCTTGTGGGGCCCATCCTGCAGTGTTCCTGTGGGATCTAACACATCAGGCTGCTTGTGGGGCCCATCCTGCAGTGTTCCTGTGGGATACAACACATCAGGCTGCTTGTGGGGCCCATCCTGTAGTGTTCCTGTGGGATCTAACACATCAGGCTGCTTGTGGGGCCCATCCTGTAGTGTTCCTGTGGGATCTAACACATCAGGCTGCTAGTGGGGCCCATCCTGTAGTGTTCCTGTGGGATATAACACATCAGGCTGCTTGTGGGGCCCATCCTGCAGTGTTCATGTGGGATATAACACATCAGGCTGCTAGTGGGGCCCATCCTGTAGTGTTCCTGTGGGATCTAACACATCAGGCTGCTTGTGGGGCCCATCCTGTAGTGTTCCTGTGGGATCTAACACATCAGGCTGCTTGTGGGGCCCATCCTGCAGTGTTCCTGTGGGATACAACACATCAGGCTGCTTGTGGGGCCCATCCTGTAGTGTTCCTGTGGGATCTAACACATCAGGCTGCTAGTGGGGCCCATCCTGTAGTGTTCCTGTGGGATCTAACACATCAGGCTGCTAGTGGGGCCCATCCTGTAGTGTTCCTGTGGGATATAACACATCAGGCTGCTTGTGGGGCCCATCCTGCAGTGTTCATGTGGGATCTAACACATCAGGCTGCTTGTGGGGCCCATCCTGCAGTGTTCATGTGGGATCTAACACATCAGGCTGCTTGTGGGGCCCATCCTGCAGTGTTCCTGTGGGATCTAACACATCAGGCTGCTTGTGGGGCCCATCCTGTAGTGTTCCTGTGGGATATAACACATCAGGCTGCTTGTGGGGCCCATCCTGTAGTGTTCCTGTGGGATATAACACATCAGGCTGCTAGTGGGGCCCATCCTGTAGTGTTCCTGTGGGATCTAACACATCAGGCTGCTAGTGGGGCCCATCCTGTAGTGTTCCTGTGGGATATAACACATCAGGCTGCTTGTGGGGCCCATCCTGTAGTGTTCCTGTGGGATATAACACATCAGGCTGCTTGTGGGGCCCATCCTGTAGTGTTCCTGTGGGATCTAACACATCAGGCTGCTTGTGGGGCCCATCCTGCAGTGTTCCTGTGGGATACAACACATCAGGCTGCTTGTGGGGCCCATCCTGTAGTGTTCCTGTGGGATCTAACACATCAGGCTGCTAGTGGGGCCCATCCTGTAGTGTTCCTGTGGGATCTAACACATCAGGCTGCTAGTGGGGCCCATCCTGTAGTGTTCCTGTGGGATATAACACATCAGGCTGCTTGTGGGGCCCATCCTGCAGTGTTCATGTGGGATCTAACACATCAGGCTGCTTGTGGGGCCCATCCTGCAGTGTTCATGTGGGATCTAACACATCAGGCTGCTTGTGGGGCCCATCCTGCAGTGTTCCTGTGGGATCTAACACATCAGGCTGCTTGTGGGGCCCATCCTGTAGTGTTCCTGTGGGATATAACACATCAGGCTGCTTGTGGGGCCCATCCTGTAGTGTTCCTGTGGGATATAACACATCAGGCTGCTTGTGGGGCCCATCCTGTAGTGTTCCTGTGGGATATAACACATCAGGCTGCTAGTGGGGCCCATCCTGTAGTGTTCCTGTGGGATATAACACATCAGGCTGCTTGTGGGGCCCATCCTGCAGTGTTCATGTGGGATCTAACACATCAGGCTGCTTGTGGGGCCCATCCTGCAGTGTTCATGTGGGATCTAACACACTGAGAGCCGCAGTATTACACAGCGGGGCAGTGAGTGAGAAAGTTGATAATAAGCCTTGAGGAAGTAAACAGTGTTTATCTCTCCGCTATAATTGCTGGTCCACATACAAATATGTGGTATTACAAATAGCTGCAAATAGCCTTGTTACTCTTTCCTGGGGAGGTTTGGTGGAGATGGTGAGGGTGGGGGGGCACTATGCGGGCCAATGCCAGGCCTAGTTTGAGCCATGTCCACACTCATATGCACACACGCACGCACGCACGCGTGCACACACACACACACACACACACACACACACACACACGTCTGTGTAAGTAAGAACACTGATGGTGCTAGCTCTAAAGAGCTCCTCTGTGACTGGATGGATTCTGTTCATACTGTCATGTTTTGGTGAGTGGCCAAGATTAACAGACTGGAGGCTCTCACTCTACAACAGGATATTGGGTTAGTAATGACCACCGGGGGACCTACAGAGTGACATAAATATGAGGTTTTTTTCCCACACGTGGTACAGAGAGACCTCACAGAGGCCATTCCAGTTGGTACGAGTGTTAAACCATTGTAGAACCCTGCTGTTAATTAGACAGGCCTGTGATCTTCAGATAACATCTTGGCTGATGAGTTGCTGTTTTGAATGGATCTGGGGCTGACGACTCAAACCCAGGGAGAAATCATTGTTGGCATTGATGATTTTCATTCAAAACATTGTGAAGTATGAAAGCATAACCGGTGAGGCAAGGTTAGGTTTCTTTTCACAATCCGGGCTAACTTTTAAAAGGATTGCGTTGTTCAGCCACTAAAACTATAACGTTTATGACTCTCTGTTTTTCTATTTCAGCCAGACACAAAAGCACTTCATTACACAAAACTCCACCAAAAGCAACACGCATGGCTAACATCAAACTGAGAAATTATTGGATTCCTCTAAAAGCGACCATCACTTTTCAACATGTTCTCCATCCATACTCGAGTACGGTACGTGCTGTTTCTCCTCCTCTCCTTCATCACTGTTCAGACACTGACAGAGCGCCCAGTCACATTAGAGGTTCCACTGGGCTTTAGCCCCACAATTACTCCTTACCTGGACTATATAAAGGGAATGGCAGCCGTGAGGGCTAGAGTTAGGCAAACCAAGGGGTTGTGGCCCGCCGAAGGGTCGGCCATGTTGTTTCTGCTAAACTCTGTCTACTGGCCATGTAATCAGGCCACAATTAGGATTCAATTAGAGCTCAAGAATTCACCCATGAGGTCAGCGAGGAGAATGTTCCTGGACACACACCAGTTTACACTTTTATAAACTATAACAAAGTCTTTCAGACTTGGACGGTGGAGGCAAAGGCAGGGGAGGCGGAGAGGGAGAGAAAGGAGAGAGAGGGGGATAGATCGGCTGAGGGAGGGAAAAGGATAGAGAGAGGGGGATAGATCGGCTGAGGGAGGGAAAAGGAGAGAGAAAAGGGGATAGAGCAGCTGAGGGAGGGAAAAGGATAGAGAGAGGGGGATAGATCAGCTGAGGGAAGGAAAAGGATGGAGAGAGGGGGATAGATCGGCTGAGGGGGGGAAATGATAGAGAGAGGGGGATAGAGTGGCTGAGGGAGGGAAAAGGAGAGAGAAAGGGGGATAGAGCGGCTGAGGGAGGGAAAAGGATAGAGAGAGGGGGATAGAGTGGCTGAGGGAGGGAAAAGGATAGAGAGAGGGGGATAGATCGGCTGAGGGAGGGAAAGGGATAGAGAGAGGGGGATAGATCGGCTGAGGGAGGGAAAATGATAGAGAGAGGGGGATAGAGTGGCTGAGGGAGGGAAAAGGATAGAGAGAGGGGGATAGATCGGCTGAGGGGGGGGGACGATAGAGAGAGGGGGATAGAGCGGCTGAGGGAGGGAAAAGGATAGAGAGAGGGGGATAGATCGGCTGAGGGAGGGAAAAGGATAGAGAGAGGGGGATAGAGTGGCTGAGGGAGGGAAAAGGATAGAGAGAGGGGGATAGAGCGGCTGAGGGAGGGAAAGGGATAGAGAGAAGGGGATAGAGCGGCTGAGGGAGGGAAAAGGGAGAGAAAGGGAGAGAAAGAGATAGAGAGAGGGGATAGAGTGGCTGGGGGAGAGAAAGGAAAGAGAAAGTTGGAATAGAGTGGCTGACAGAGAGAAAGGGATAGAGAGAGGGGGGTAGAGTGGCTGGGGAGGGAAAGGAGAGAGAGAGGGGGATAACATGGCTGAGGGAGGGAAAGGGATAGAGAGAGGAGGATAGAGTGGCTGAGGGAGGGAAAGGATAGAGAAAGGGAGATAGTGGCTTAGGGAGAGAAAGGAAAGAGAAAGGGGGATGGAGAGGCTGAGGGAGGGAAAGGGATAGAGAGAGGGGGATAGAGTGGCTGAGGGAGGGAAAGGGAGAGAGAGAGGGGATAGAGCGGCTGAGGGAGGGAAAGGAGAGAGAGAGAGAGAGAAAGGGGAATTTTCTGCTCTTTGTACCATCTCTGCAACAAGGGGCAGATTTAAGGTGAACGAGGCTTATACTTGCAGAGCAGTGTTCATAAGGGAAAGGGGAGTGCTGTGCAGACGTGGTGTGTGTATACTTCACTGTGTATACTTCACTGTGTATACTTCACTGTGAATACTTCACTGTGTATACTTCACTGTGTATACTTCACCGTGTATACTTCACCGTGTATACTTCACCGTGTATCCTTCACTGTGTATACTTCACCGTGTATACTTCACCGCCTATACTTCACAGTGTATACTTCACTGTGTATACTTCACCGTGTATACTTCACTGTGTATACTTCACTGTGTATACTTCACCGTGTATACTTCACCGCCTATACTTCACAGTGTATACATCACAGTGTATACTTCACTGCCTATACTTCACAGTGTATACTTCACAGTGTATACTTCACAGTGTATACTTCACTGTGTGTACTTCACTGTGTATACTTCACCGCTTATACTTCACTGTGTATACTTCACTGTGTATACTTCACCGTGTACACTTCACTGTGTGTTACTCACACGGTATTATTCCATTTGTATGCTTCACTGTGAATACTTCACTGTGTATACTTTGTGTATACTTCACTGTGTATACTTCACTGTGTATACTTCACTTTGTACCCAATATGTGTATTCACACACTATAATGATAGTCACATCGATTTGGACTAGGCTAACATGCAGAAGTTGGTCTTCAACTAACTCTACACTGTCTACTCCAACAGTAGGGGGTCTTCCTTCCGTTAAAACGTTGGTGATGTGACATTTCAGGGATGCCAATGCCCCCAGGGCTGTCCAGTGTCCCGTACCTGACAGATTTCTGTAATTCGCCTAAAGTAAACGTGGGCCTAGTTGTATCCAGAAGTGCACTGTTTGTTTAACATGGCCACTGCTCTGAGTAATGGTTGGTAATGATTACTCAAATGCCCAGTTGTTTGGGTTATTGTACTAGGGCAGCCTCCAAACAGGCCCACTGGTGTTTATTTGAATTTTCCATTTTATATTGCCACGTGTCATTAGGCTGTTTACAGTTTACCTCGGGTGATGGATCTCTCTCTCTCTCTCTCTCCCTCTCTCTCTCTCTCTCTCTCTCTCTCTCTCCAAAATCTTCTCACTCTCTCTCTGAACTCTCCCCAAACTCTCTCTCTCTCCAAACTCTCCCCAAACTCCCTCTCTCACCAAACGCTCCCCAAACTCTCTCTCCCTCCAAACTCTCCCCACTCAAAAAATGAGAGGTTTGTGCAGCGCAGAGCTGTGGTCAAGTGTGCAACACTCCCAGCAAAACGCTAATGTGTGCTTTCCCACAGGAGTCTATGGTTCAATTCCTGCCTCTGCCTTTTGTGTCTGTCTCAATGAAACAAAAATACTTATGGTAGAGTGGAATTCCACTTTCCATAAAATGAATTTAGAGGTTTATTAATTCAGCAATTAAATTATGTCAAATGTCAAACATGTCAAATAACCTGTTGATGTTAATAACCGGAGTTGAGTGTGATTGTGTCATATTTCCTCTGAAGAAAAACACTCAGACACTCAAAACCAAGCCCAGCATTATCATATTTCCCAGCATGCTTTATTGCAGGTTGATTTTTAGAATAGTTTCTTTCAGTATCTGTGTTTTTGTGTGAACATTGGTTGATTGATCTTATGCGGTAGAAAGATAAATAACATACATTTTTCTAAACTAATCCAATCCGTTAGTAGTTGGATTTATTGCACCCGTTACTGAGATAGTTGTTCCAGTTTAAATGGTTTAGGTAGTCTCATTTGCTTTAATTCCTTGGACCTTGGCAGTCATTCTAAATGCAGGTTGCA
Organism: Oncorhynchus clarkii lewisi; assembly: GCF_045791955.1. Lineage (NCBI taxonomy): Eukaryota > Metazoa > Chordata > Actinopteri > Salmoniformes > Salmonidae > Oncorhynchus > Oncorhynchus clarkii. Next base: position 7,752,393 of record NC_092162.1, on the reverse strand, counting down.
GGTGATTAAAAGTTCCAGTTGTTGGAACTCTGGTTGGATTCCAATAGGAATTACATATACATTTGCAAGACAAAGGTCTGTATATCCTGTGTGGTCCCCACAAGAACCATCAGGGTATTTCTGAATGACAAACCATGGATTAATGGCGAGATCAAAGATTGCGTTCTCCCATCGGGATATGCAGTCCCTACGCCAACTCAACAGTTCCCTCAACCATCCAACAAGCCAAACTAAGGTACAAGGGAAAGGTGGAGGAGGAACTCAGAAATATGAATGCTAAACAGGCCTTTAAAAAAGTCAGGAAGTTGACAGGCTACTCTGACAAACCATCTCCACCAGCCAATGATGACCCATGCACCTTGTCCAACAACCTCAACCACTTCTTCTCACGTTTAGTGAGGACTGTGAGCACCTGCCCTCTACTTCACCGACTCCCCAGCCCCACCCTTCAGTGTGGAGGAGGTGGTGCTACAGCAGTGGAAAGCTAAGTGCAAGGCACTGGGGCCAGATGGGATACTGGGTCAGAACTAAAAGCCTGTGCTGCTGATTTCAGCCCCGTCATCCACAGACTGTTTGACCAATCGCTATCTACTTGCATACGTACCCCACCCTATGGAAAACATCTACCATCATCCCTATTCCCAAAATGAGTTCAACCATTACCAGCCTGTTGCCCTCACGTCACTGATCACGAAATGCTTGGAAAGACTGGTTCTTTAACATCCTACTGCCCATCATTCACTTCTCCCTTGATCCCTACCAGTTTGTTACAAAGCGGGGAGAGGAACGGATGACATGGGCTGCATGCAGGCTCCTGGAACACTTGGAGAGAAATGGGGAGTTACGCATGCATTCTGTTCATGGATTTCAGCTTTACCTTCAACACCATCCAACGGCACACTATGATCCAGAATCTCAAAAAACCTGGACATATCTCCCGCTGGATCCATAAACAAATAAAGTGTTGTGTGAAATTGCGCAAACGTATAAACAATGTGGTGCGTTACGGGATACCGCTTTGCTCTGAAGCCGGCTGCGTGGCTGACTCAGTCGAATAAGGCTATCGGAGGTTCTAATTCTTTACATTTTCACCTTTCACTTCCTGTCTGGCGTGTGTGAATGCACAATGGAGGGCCAAGTGGTGAGGGAAAGGAGGTGATTTGGGATTCTGTCATAACGTGCATAGTTTGAGCTACTCCAGGAAGTGACATTGCAGGCTAGCTCAGGGTGGGGATTGTGCAAGTGGATAGCGATTGGTCAAACAGTCGGGGGATGATGGGGCTGAACTCAGCAGCACATGCTTTTAGGACTACCCAGTATCCCGTCTGGCCCCAGTTCCTTGCACTTAGCTTTCCACAGCTGTAGCACCACCTAGCTCAGTGCTCCCCCTTCTCATTGCAGGGGTACTGCAGGCTGCCAGTAACAACTAAATTGTCCTTATAAATTCCTCTGCGATTTAAAAAAAAATAATTAATGGACATACATCTGGTGTAACAGAAGCAATTATTGCTACCATAATTTAGTTCAATTTTTTAAATTTTATTTACACGAAGATTGACCACGAATATTGCCATTTTCCCATTCACTGTAATGGGGTCTGCTGTTTTCTGAGAATTATGCCTGCAATTCTGTGGTCGGCCTTGAACTTTGTGGCTTCAATAAGGCTGACTATCATTACTGTCACTTGCTGGCTAGCTAGCCACCTTCAGCTAACAGTCATGTCAAACAATGCATCTGGAATGACAGTAAACAAGCCACAGCTTTGTTTCCTATTGGTGTTGACTTGGATAAATCCATGATAATATAATATACACTCAGTGTACGCAGCTGGGTTTTCTACGCTCAACAGTTTCCTGTGTGTATCAAAAATGGTCCACCACCCAAAGGACATCCAGCCAACTTGACATAACTGTGGGAAGCATTGGAGTCAACATTGGCCAGCATCCTTGTTGAACGCTTTCGACACAGTGTAGAGTCCATACCCCCGACGAATTGAGGCTGTTCTGAGGGCAAAAGGGGATGCAACTCAATATTAGGCAAGTGCTCTTAATGTTTTGTACACTCAGTGTACTGTATAATCATATATATGCCATTTAGCAGACACTTTTATCCAAAGCAACTTACAGTCAATCGTGTATACATTTTACATATGGGTGGTCCCGGGACTCAATCCCACAACCCTGGCATCACAAGCACCATGCTCTATAAACTAAGCTAAAAAGACTTGATTTAGCCTGGCGAAGAAAAAGTACATTTCTCGTCTGGTCACCATTTACTCTGTATGGCACAGGGCAGATCGCATTCCAAAAGGGAAACATTGTTTCCGAAATCGGACGGGCAGACAGCAAGACTTATATTAACCTTGACTGTACCAAACCAAATGGTAGGTTTATGTTAAACCTCGGTGTACCAAACCAAATGGTAGGTTTATGTTAAACCTCCACTGAACCAAACCAAATGGTAGGTTTATGTTAAACCTCGCTGTACCAAACAAAATGGTAGGTTTATGTTAACCTCCACTGTACCAAACCAAATGGTAGGTTTATGTTAACCTCCACTGTACCAAACCAAATGGTAGGTTTATGTTAACCTCCACTGTACCAAACCAAATGGTAGGTTTATGTTAAACCTCGCTGTACCAAACCAAATGGTAGGTTTATGTTAAGCCTCCGCTGTACCAAACCAAATGGTAGGTTTATGTTAAACCTCGGTGTACCAAACCAAATGGTAGGTTTATGTTAAACCTCCACTGTACCAAACCAAATGGTAGGTTTATGTTAAACCTCGCTGTACCAAATCAAATGGTAGGTTTATGTTAACCTCCACTGTACCAAACCAAATGGTAGGTTTATGTTAAACCTCACTGTACCAAACCAAATGGTAGGTTTATGTTAACCTCCACTGTACCAAACCAAATGGTAGGTTTATGTTAACCTCCACTGTACCAAACCAAATGGTAGGTTTATGTTAAACCTACGCTGTACCAAACCAAATGGTAGGTGTATGTTAACCTCCGCTGTACCAAACCAAATGGTAGGTTTATGTTAAACCTCGCTGTACCAAACCAAATGGTTGCCTAGAAGAAAGGGGAAATAATGTAAGAGTTGAGATAAATTCAAGAGATGATTCGGACAGCAAAACACACATGATGATACTGTTACAGAGGCGTAGTGATAATTCAGATGGTCCTGTCAGCAGGCATAGGTGTGTCTGTGTTGGTGAATCCAGCACGGTTTCGACCGCGGCTCGTTAGTTTGACTAAATGCATTGTATTCATCTTAATCGTAAAATGATATGAGTCTGAGAAAAAATGTGTTTAATCAAAGAATTATGAAAAATGTGAAGAACTAAAAGAATGTAAAGGATAATGTCAAATATCAAAACGCCTTAGCTATGTTATGACTCCTATAAACCTGGAGAGTGTCAGAGAGACATCCATTATTCCAGCAGCATTGTCTCCGTGCTCCAACTTCTGAAGTGAAGACCTTTGTAGAGGACTGAAAACAAATAATACATGGATTCTTCTGTAAGCTGTGCAACCTAGCTTGTCTGTGTTGAGATGTCCCAGTAGATTTAGAAACAGCAGTGGTGTTTATGTTGGCTAGGAAGGGATATGTTTCAAACTCCTTTGACTTAATAATAAAGTCACTGACTACATGATGTTTAGACACCTGGGAGAAGGTTGAGAGAAGAATTTCAATTTTATTTGTCACTGTTTGTCATAAACCTTTAAATACATGCATACACACACGCCTGCTAAGTTACGGCCTTAGACTCACTCTATCATAGCTTTCAAAGTTAGTTGCAACAATTTTTGTTGTATTCCTTTTATGAGGAACTGTTTGTTGAAAATATACCATTCAACATTTCTGAAATGGTTCCCTTTTCCTCTGAAATACTCTCCTCCCAAACCGATGCACCGTAAAGTTAACATATTTCACACATTATAGAACAAACATGTGTTTCCTATATGATGTCAGCCTGTACGCTAACAATGGTATTCTTACATGTGATTTGCAATGTGAAATCTGTTAATCACCACACTGACGAACCATGGAAAGAAAACACAGTAATGTGAGGCAGAACAAACCAATGACACGTTAAAACAACTAGAGACGTTGAAAAGAAGTTGATTATAAAGTTAATAAAAATGAAATCTCGTGCCTTAGCGTGTGAACACTTTCCAAACCCTTGATACATGTTTTGGATTTATTGAATAAACCGCCTGTGTGCCCAAGTGATAAATACATGTAAAGGCATTTTCTATTGAACAGCTTGAAAGCATCACTCCCTGACATAAGATCGTTGTTATGTGCCTTCTTCACATTATAAACACATTTTGGGGGGGGGGTCAGGTGGTTTCTAACTTGGGTAATTCAATACAGGATTAATATAGTTCAAGAAAGGCGACCATGGCAGCATTTGGGATCCATTGCCTCATTCCTTAAGGGGGAAACAAGTCAAATTGCATCTGATTCAATGGGAGACAGACACAGAAAAAAAAGACTCCACCAAACAGGGCAGATAATTTAGCCCATCTCCTTTCAACAATTTTTGATGTTTATTATGTTGATATGGAAAGAAGGGAACTTCTCAGGCATTTTCTAAGCTGTTCGTGCCAATATTTCTAGCATAGTCTTAGCCCTGTGATAAGAATCACCACACAGTGAAGCTGCATCCTAGCATCTGTATGTAATTACAGGGATGTAGTCTGTGGGAGGCAGCGTAGTCCAGTCACAGTTGGAGGACAGTAATACCTACAGTGTTCCAAACCCAAAGAGTCCCTCTGAATGGTTCTAATAATATTGTAGAGCATGTTTTGCAACTCTTTTACCTTTTCTCAAATGTTGTACAGTTAGACTTCCCTACTAGTAGGGGCAGCAGGTAGCCTAGTGGTTAGATTGTAGGGACGGCAGGTAGCCTAGTGGTGAGAGTGTAGGGGCAGCAGGTAGCCTAGTGGTTAGAGTGTAGGGACGGCAGGCAGCCTAGTGGTTAGAGTGTAGGGACGGCAGGCAGCCTAGTGGTTAGAGTGTAGGGACGACAGATAACCTAGTGGTTAGAGCGTTGTGCCAGTAAGTAAGATTGCTAGATTGAATCCTCAAGCTGACAAGGTACATCTGTCGTTCTGCCCCTGAACAAGGCAGTTAACCCACTGTTCCTAGGCCGTCATTGTAAATAAGAATTTGTTCTTAACTGACTTGCCTAGTGAAATAAAAGGTTAAATAAAAACAAATAAAAAATTGTAGCCCACCAAGACATGACTGATCAATGCCCCTCTAAGGGCCTTCACCTAAGCGTCCAGGCTTGTAGAAAACAGACATTTGGCCACCATTGCTGGTTGCTGTTCAATGCCTTATTCAAGTACAGCAGATTACAGATAAATGTAACTATGTGGCTCGATGTCACATTTGTGAACAACATTTACATTTCATAAGAATATATGGTTCCCCTTGGAGCATTCAGCCAAATAAGGAATTTGTCAGTAGATGTTATTTTTGATTTCATATTTTTTTTTAAACGGAAAATCGACCTATTCCACCTCTACACAAAAGGCATTGTCTTTATCCACAGTGATAGGAATGTACGTAACAAATTGTTAATAAAGATTTCAGGACTTTGAATGGGGCTTCGAGGCAACCCATATGTCTGGCTTCTCTGTCCTTACATACATCCCTTTGTGAACAGACAGGCACTAATATGAGCATGTTTTCAGTTTGCACCGGATAAGGTATGATATATCTGGATGTGAATTATCGTGCTTGTTTTGTCATTATATGCTGGGTCAGGTTCAGCATACCAACAGTTTTTTGTTACGATTGGAAAACATCACCCTCTCAGCTCAGACCACCAGCGCACTCACTCAAAACGGCTAAAACTGAGGTAATATCTGGGTCCCGGGCCAGATAGACCGACCGGGGAGAACAGAAATACAGAATCAGATCTAAATTTAGACAATTTTTAGATTGTTAGGTAGACCCTGTAACAGTTTAGTTCGTTTTCTAAAAATGAATTACATATTTTGCACAGTTGTATTCGAGGTAGAAAAAACCTTGAACCGAACATTTGTCTTCAGTAACAGCTGAATCTTTGGAGCGGAGGAATGACACGCGAGATAGCCCGGACGCCAGTCTGTTTCTGCTTTGGATTTACCCCCTTTTGTCTTCAGCCTTGAATGTCTGCCTAGCGATTTGACTAATGTAGGAGGAACAGTCAGGCACTCAGGCTACATGAATGATTAAAAACATTCAAGGTGAAATGCACCATCAAAATGATACGGCAGCACACTAGCTACACCTCAGACTGTTTTGATGCTTTAGTGTTGACCGGAGCTTTACTGTTCTAGCTTCCTGTGATTACCAGACAGACTTGAACATATTTTTATTTATTTTATTTAACCAGGCAAGTCAGTTAAGAACAAATTATTATTTACTTATTTGCTCTTATCCAGAGCAACTAGGGTTAAGTGCCTTGTTCAAGGGCACGTTGGCAGATTTTGTACCTAATCGGTTCTGGGATTCGAACCAGTGACTTTTCATTTACTGGCCCAATGTGCTTATCCACAAGTTTACCTGCCGCCCTAAACTGTAATCTTGATAAAAGTGTGTAACAAATGGTATTACATCATGTATACTGCCTGATTGCCCTCAATTAACTGCTATTAAATACAGTGAGGGAAAAAAGTATTTGATCCCCTGCTGATTTTGTACGTTTGCCCACTGACAAAGAAATGATCCGTTTATAATTGTAATGGTAGGTTTATTTGAACAGTGAGGGGACAGAATAACAACACAAAAATCCAGAAAACACATGTCAAAAATGTTATAAATTGATTTTAATTTTAATGAGAGAAATAAGTATTTGACCCCCTTTCATTCAGAAAGTTTTCTGGCTCCCAGGTGTCTTTTATACAGGTAACGAGCTGAGATTAGGAGCACACTCTTAAAGGGAGTGCTCCTAATCTCAGTTTGTTACCTATATAAAAGACACCTGTCCACAGAAGCAGTCAATCAATCAGATTCCAAACTCTCCACCATGGCCAAGACCAAAGAGCTCTCCAAGGATGTATGGGACAAGATTGTAGACCTACACAAGGCTGGAATGGGCTACAAGACCATCGCCAAGCAGCTTGGTGAGAAGGTAACAACAGTTGGTGCGATTATTCGCAAATGGAAGAAACACAAAAGAACTGTCAATCTCCCTCGGTCTGGGGCCCCATGCAAGATCTCACCTCGTGGAGTTGCAATGATCATGAGAACGGTGAGGAATCAGCCACGAACTACACGGGAGGATCTTGTTCATGATCTCAAGGCAGCTGGGACCATAGTCACCAAGAAAACAATTGGTAACACACTACGCCGTGAAGGACTGAAATCCTGCTGCGCCTGCAAGGTCCCCCTGCTCAAGAAAGCACATATACATGTGCCCGTCTGAAGTTTGCCAATGAACATCTGAATGATTCAGAGGACAACTGGGTGAAAGTGTTGTGGTCAGATGAGACCAAAATGGAGATCCTTAGCATCAACTCAACTCGCCGTGTTTGGAGGAGGAGGAATGGTGCCTATGACCCCAAGGACATCATTCCCACCATCAAACATGGAGGTGGAAACATTATGCTTTGGGGGTGTTTTTCTGCTAAGGGGACAGGACAACTTCACCGCATCAAAGGGACGATGGACAGGGCCATGTATCGTTAAATCTTGGGTGAGAACCTCTTTCCCTCAGCCAGGGCATTGAAAATGGGTCGTGGATGGGTATTCCAGCATAATAGTGACCCAAAACACACAGCCAAGGCAACAAAGGAGTGGCTCAAGAAGAAGCACATTAAGGTCCTGGAGTGGCCTAGCCAGTCTCCAGACCTTAATCCCTTAGAAAATCTGTGGAGGGAGCTGAAGGTTCGAGTTGCCAAACGTCAGCCTCAAAACCTTAATTATTTATAGAAGTTCTGCAAAGAGGAGTGGGACAAAATCACTCCTGAGATGTGTGCAAACCTGGTGGCCAACTACAAGAAACGTCTGACCTCTGATTGCCAACAAGGGTTTTGTACTAAGTCATGTTTTACAGAGGGGTCAAATACTTATTTCCCTCATTAAAATGCAAATCAATGTATAACATTTTTGACATGCGGTTTTCTGGATTTTGTTGTTGTTATTCTGTCTCCCACTGTTCAAATAAACCTACCATTAAAATTATAGACTGATAATTTCTTTGTTAGTGGGCAAACGTACAAAATCAGCAGGGGATCAAATACCTTTTCTCCCTCACTGTATATATATATCAATGAAATAACTGGTATCAAATCAATATGAAGTGTTATTTGTTGTTAATGTCTGAACATCTGTAGTCTATCAACCTATTCTGTCCATACTGAGAGAGATGTAGTGTGGAACAGACATGAAGGTTTAGTCAATACTGTGGGCGAGCTATGTACTGTACACTCTTAGAAAAAAGGGTGCTTTCTAGAATCAAAAAGGTTCTTTGGCAGTCCTCATAGGAACCCTTTGAAAAACCAATTTTGGTTCCTGGTGGAACCCTTTTTGGTTCCATGTAGAAACCTTTACACAGAGAGTTCTACATGGAACCCAAAATAGTTGTACCTGGAACCAAACAAGGTTACACTTGGAACCAAACAGGGTTCTCCTACGGGACATGCGCAGAACCCTTCTGAAACTCGTTTTTTTAAGGGTGTGGAGTATGGGGCAGTGTGGACCAGACATTAAGGTCTAGCCTAATATCTGACATAGATATCTATTCATGTTCATCACATTAATTAATTGTGTTCTTGTTGCGAAATAAAACAAATTGCATTCCATGGCCCCCCCTCTCCCCAGTTGTCACGATCTTCGTAATGAGCGGACCAAGGCGCAGCATGAGTATAGTGCCACATATTTTTAATCTCCGTGAAACAAACAAAACAATAAAGAAACAACAAAACGTGAAGTCATGACGTGTGCACACAGGCAACTAAACACAAACAATATCCCACAAAAAACAGGTGGGGAAATGGCTACCTAAATATGATCCCCAATCAGAGGCAATGATAAACAGCTGCCTCTCATTGGGAACCATATTAGCACCAACATAGAAATAGACATACTAGAACACCCCCTAGTCACACCGTGACCTACTACTGTCACACTCGTCTGAAGAAGTGCAGCGTAGTGAGCCTGTATTTTATTTTATTTTAAAATGTCGCCAACAAAACAACAAACGAAAGAAACAACCTTGGTCATAATTTAAAGTTACGCTTAGGCATTTGGGTTAGTAGTGCGGTTAAGGTTTGGGTTTAAAATGAAGAAAAATGTGAAGAATTTCAAATATATTTTGATTTGTTTAACACTTTTTGGTTAACAACATGATTCCATATGTGTTTTTTTTATTTTTATAGTTTTGATGTCTTCACTATTTTTCTACAATGTAGAAAATAGTAAAAAATAAATAAAGATAAACCCTTGAATGAGTAGGTGTGTCCAAACTTTTAACTGGTACTGTATAAATCATTGGTATGAATAAACTCAAAACATCAAAATAGTTTGTCTAAGTTTTGTATTGTTTCTGTCTTGTATCGTTACCAAAGTAACCACCGGTTCTCATGTATTACCTGTCACCTGATTTTCTAGAAATCACTTCTGTACGATTACCTCGCCAATCTCTCAAACCGAACTCCTTGAGCCCCCGGATCCGGTCAGGCAAACAACAAACAACATTTTGATGAACATAAACAGACTCACAGTTAGTATCAGAACAGGGCTGTAGCAGTGCAACACTTCAGTACATCCCTACACTCGGTCAGGATTACCCTCCTTTACTGCAACAGGTCTTCTGCTGAATGATCACACTGCACTGTACTGTCTTTTCCTCTAGCCTTGCATCTGGGGAGCAGGGTGGGCGTCAGTACGTTACTCCATGTTAGTGAGGGAATTTAAATGGAATTCAATTCATTGGAATTCAATTCAAATCATGAATTGAAGTAAACGTGTATTAACGAGCTGAAATGAAATACAATTAAATGCAGTATATTGTTCAATTCAATTCATGGATTGAATTGAACAATCCAATATGCCACTTTTTCAGTTGTTGAACTCTTTTTCAGTTCTCCTAAATTGAGATGGACCGCCTGGGCTCAATTCTTGGTATGAAGAGTATGTTGAACCTCTTTTCACCTGGGATGATACAGATGTATCTATCACAACAGTCTAGTTGTCAGGAAACAAGGTAAGACCCAAGTGCAGACTGTGTGAAGTAACAATGTTTATTATAACACCAGGGGCATGCAACCGACAGGGACAGGCAGAGTTCAGTAACCCAGAGGTGGAGCAAAAGGTAGCGGATGGCAGGTAGGCTCAGGGACAGGGTCAGGGACAGGGTCAGGGACAGGCTCGGGGACAGGCAGAGTTCAGTAACCCAGAGGTGGAGCGAAGGTTCCGTTACGGCAGGCAGGCTCAGAGACAGGCTCAGGGACTGGCTCAGGGACTGGCTCAGGGACAGGCTCAGGGACTGGCTCAGGGACAGGCTCAGGGACTGGCTCAGGGACTGGCTCAGGGACTGGCTCAGGGACTGGCAGAGTGATCAGGGGGCAGGTACAAGGTCAGGACAGGCAAGGGTCAAAAACCAGGAGGACGAGAAAAAGAGAAGCTGGGAAAAGACAGGAGCTGACAAGACGAACACAGGTAAGCTTGACAAACAAGACGAACTGGCAACAGACAGACAGAAAACACAGGTATAAATACACAGGAGATAATGGGGAAGACGGAGGACACCTGGAGAGGGGTGGAGACAAGCACAAGGACAGGTGAAACAGATCAGGGCGTGACACTAGTAGAGTCATTATTATAAAATAAGACAAAAGAACAGAGTTTATAACATAAATATCATCCATATATTTACATGTATATGTTCTTATTCCATTCCTTTACTTAGATTTGTGTGTACTAAGTAGATGTTGTAGAAATGTTAGATTACTTGTTAGATATTACTGCACTGTCGGAACTAGAAGCGCAAGCATTTCGCTACACTCGCAATAACTCGTGCTAACCACGTGTATGTGACCAAAACAATTTGATTTGATTTGAAATATCATGAAATAAAAAGACTCGTAACATAGCTGTCCGTTACTTGACTCGCTCATTATCAAAAGCTTGTAGCAGTTTGTTGATTGACTCTTAATTTAGTGATCAAAGTGTGACGACAGAGGATGAAGATATTCCATTGAAGTATGCTGTGGGACTACAGGCTTCTAAGATGTTTCACTAGTATGCTGTGTGATACAGGATTCTAAGATGTTTCACTAAAGTATGCTGTGTAATACAGGCTTCTAAGATGTTTCACTAAAGTATGCTGTGTGATACAGGCTTCTAAGATGTTTCACTAAATTATGCTGTGTGATTCAGGCTTCTAAGATGTTTCACTAAAGTATGCTGTGTGATACAGGCTTCTAAGATGTTTCACTAAAGTATGCTGTGTGATACAGGCTTCTAAGATGTTTCACTAGTATGCTGTGTGATACAGGATTCTAAGATGTTTCACTAAAGTATGCTGTGTAATACAGGCTTCTAAGATGTTTCACTAAAGTATGCTGTGTGATACAGGCTTCTAAGATGTTTCACTAAATTATGCTGTGTGATTCAGGCTTCTAAGATGTTTCACTAAAGTATGCTGTGTGATACAGGCTTCTAAGACATTTCACTAAAGTATGCTGTGTGATACAGGCTTCTAAGACATTTCACTAAAGTATGCTGTGTGATACAGGCTTCTAAGACATTTCACTAAAGTATGCTGTGTGATACAGGCTTCTAAGACATTTCACTAAAGTATCAACGGCAGGTGTATTAAGATGTGTAACTGTAGGCTTTGGAAGGGTAACCTAAGAAGATAGTAATAGTCCCTGCAGATGCTAGGGTGATAATGCAAAATTGAACCACATTTTTTTCTTTAAACATTGAAACAACAGTAGGGGAAAGAGCACCACTGTCCACCCCACCGTCGTTGTTTTGGTTTGTTGACAGAGCAGAGGTGAGGACTATTCTATCCAGTGACGACCCGTCATTCAGGGCAGTTGGGGCAGAGCCCCACATCTTTAGCAGAAAAATTATAATACAAAATAAATAAAACATTTTTGGGGGGCTTGCCTGTTTTGCATGTTATTTTGGCTTTAATACGTGTCACATATCAGTTTGCAAACAATGTAAAAAAAAATATATATATATCATTGAGTTAATAAAGCTGCATTCAAACATGGACTCTTTTTTGTTTTCTTGAGTGAGGCAGCTCCAAAATGCAGGTGTTTCAGCCTAGTTCAGTGCTTTCTGTGGTGGTAGGGCAAGCCAGCAGAAAATTTGGAGCATTGCACCGTGATTGGCTCAGTGTTCTGTCAATCAAGGGGAAACTACATCACAGTGAAGTCTAAGTGGAGACCTCAAAAGTTAGAGCCCTTTGGGTGTTAACATAGAGATACATTAGAAGTGCCCATCCAAGAAGGCTCAAGGTCATTGGCCATAGATAAAGTTAGGTCAACTCACGTTATATGTACCATAGCTTTGATTGGACTGATCATGTCAACATCAAGTCAACATTCCAAATCTTAGCTAGCAGTCATTATCATGAATCAAGTCAACAATCTACTGGCAAATCCTTTTTAATCCTTGTCATATGAAGATAAATAATGAAGATAAATTATAGATAAAACATGGCTCATCAGCCATTGGACATAAACGTTACACAGAGGATGAGAGAGGGAGGGACAGAGGAAGAGAGAGGGATAGAGGAAGAGAGAGAGAGAGTGGGATAGAGGAAGAGAAAGAGAGAGAGAGAAAGGGATAGAGGAGGAGAGAGAGAGAGGGATAGAGGAAGAGAGAGAGAGAGAGAGGGATAGCGGATGAGAGCGAGAGGGATAGAGGAAGAGAGAGAGGGATAGCGGATGAGAGCGAGAGGGATAGAGGAAGAGAGAGAGGGATAGAGGAAGAGAGTGAGAGGGATAGAGAGTGAGAGGGATAGAGAGTGAGAGGGATAGAGGAAGAGAGAGAGAGAGAGAGAGGGATAGCGGATGAGAGTGAGAGGGATAGAGGAAGAGAGAGAGGGATAGAGGAAGAGAGAGAGGGATAGAGGAAGGGAGTGAGAGGGATAGAGGAAGAGAGAGAGAGAGAGAGAGAGAGAGGAAAGTTTGGAACTGTTTGTAAATATTGCATGTCTGTTTGGAATTTAGAGGGAGCAAGTGAGTAAGTGACAGAGAGAGAGAAAACAAGAACGAGAACGAGGAGGAGAAGGAGAGGAGAGCAAGAGCGAATACATGGCATGCTGAATAAATATCAAAATGGAAGCACTTGAGTGCTGTTTCAGAACGATGACAGTGTGATAGCGCTGGCGTTGACGTTGCTGAAATTCACTGTGACACATTGTGTTTAGATCTATCCTGGCACACACAGTTAACTTCAGGGATGCTTGCACTGTGACACATTGTGTTTAGATCTATCCTAGCACACACAGTTAACTTCAGGGATGCTTGCACTGTGACACATTGTGTTTAGATCTATCCTGGCACACACAGTTAACTTCAGGGATGCTTGCACTGTGACACATTGTGTTTAGATCTATCCTGGCACACACAGTTAACTTCAGGGATGCATGCACTGTGACGTCAACCAATGTTCAAAATAAGATTATAAATCAAAAGTGTAGCGAGCAGTGAAGCCTCGTAGACGTTTTGGCTGGGGTGAACGGGGCGAACAGTGGCGAGGGTGAGAAGACCAAGTGTATTTGTGTGTGTGTGTGTGTGTGTGTGTGTGTGTGTGTGTGTGTGTGTGTGTGTGTGTGTGTGTGTGTGTGTGTCTGACGAGGCCCAGTCAGATCAGAAAGTAGACGGTTGGGTTGCTTATAGAAGGAGGTATGCAACGTCTGTTCAGAAGGAAGGTATCTGCTGGGCCCTAATTACAAACAACTGGCCAGAACTCACTTCAATGTCTGGAGATTGAGAGAGATCTGTGTGTTGTGGAGCTTGGCTGGTGGCTCGGATGGCTGACAGAGGGAGGCAGGCAGGCTGGCAGGGTGCACCTCGGGGCATCTCTGTCCGTTAAGACCCTCCTGGGTTTGTCTGTGTTAGTGTGGGTTTTACAGACGGTAAAGACAGAATTGAAGTCGGAAGGCCACCTGACTAGCTGGAACACACAGAGAGATGTACACAAACACAAACACACACGCAAAGGCTACATATCCTACATAGAAACACACTGTAAATTCCAAATGTCAAATTCTTTCATGTGTTAGTGCTTGCCCTATTGCCATCCAGAAACATGACATCATACAGGGGTCTGGTCAGGCAGTACTGTAGCTCTTCATTGGTTTCTACTCTTTCACCACTCATCATTACTAATGCTGTTATTATGATCAATCTTTATTCCTAACCAAACAAGAGCTGAAACTGCCACGCCACTAAGCCAGACAAGGTTTGAATAATATCTACAGCTCTACACTACAGGGGAAGTTGACCTGAAAATGGCACTATATATCCCCCAGTGATTGTCTCCAAGTCAGGCTATAGAACTTCAGTCAGGCTATAGAACTTCAGTCAGGCTATAGAACTTCAGTCAGGCTATAGAACTTCAGACAGGCAATAGAACTTCAGTCAGGCTATAGAACTTCAGTCAAGCTAATGAACTTCAGTCAGGCAATAGAACTTCAGTCAGGCTAGAGAACTTCAGTCAGGCTATAGAACTTCAGTCAGGCAATAGAACTTCAGTCAGGCTATAGAACTTCAGTCAGGCTAGAGAACTTCAGTCAGGCTAGAGAACTTCAGTCAGGCTATAGAACTTCAGTCAGGCTAGAGAACTTCAGTCAGGCTATAGAACTTCAGTCAGGCTAGAGAACTTCAGTCAGGCTATAGAACTTCAGTCAGGCTATAGAACTTCAGTCAGGCTATAGAACTTCAGTCAAGCTAATGAACTTCAGTCAGGCAATAGAACTTCAGTCAGGCTAGAGAACTTCCGTCAGGCTATAGAACTTCAGTCAGGCTAGAGAACTTCAGTCAGGCTATAGAACTTCAGTCAGGCTAGAGAACTTCAGTCAGGCTATAGAACTTCAGTCAGGCTAGAGAACTTCAGTCAGGCTAGAGAACTTCAGTCAGGCTATAGAACTTCAGTCAGGCAATAGAACTTCAGTCAGGCTATAGAACTTCAGTCAGGCTATAGAACTTCAGTCAGGCTATAGAACTTCAGTCAGGCTAGAGAACTTCAGTCAGGCTAGAGAACATCAGTCAGGCTATAGAACTTCAGTCAGGCAATAGAACTTCAGTCAGGCAATAGAACTTCAGTTAGGCAATAGAACTTCAGTCAGGTTATAGAACTTCAGTCAGGCTATAGAACTTCAGTCAGGCTAGAGAACTTCAGTCAGGCAATAGAACTTCAGTTAGGCTAGAGAACTTCAGTCAGGCTATAGAACTTCTTGGCGCTGCGATCCAGACGTAAAATATCCTAGCTTTCAAGTCAATCTAATTCTGTGGTCAAATCATGACATGGAAGAGCTCCTCATTGTCTTGGCATCGGGACTCTGAACGTCTGCTGGCCAGGGCACTGCATCCAAGGTTGTAATATTTGAACTATAGGATGAGATTCCACGTCAAAAATTCTCATAATGTAGATGAAAATGCTATGGTATACTATACAGTGCGATAGTGTTACTGTTAAAAAATATCTTTACATTTAAATTATAAGGCTAAATCTCACCAAGGATATTAATTAATGTAGATAGAAAATGGAAGAAGGGAAAGACGTTCTGAGGGAGGGAAAAGGGAGAGTTGAAAGACTGTGGAGGCATGGGGTGTCCCAGGCCATCATTGTAAATAAGGATGTTTTCTTAATTGACTCGCCTGGATAAATAAAGGTTAGATTAAGGTTAAAAAAAAGAAGGTTAAATCAACGGTAGGTAAGGTTAAAGGAAGGTTAAATGAAGATTAAATAAAGGTTAAATCAACGGTAGGTAAGGTTAAAGGAAGGTTAAATGAAGATTAAATCAAGGTTAAATCAACGGTAGGTAAGGTTAAAGGAAGGTTAAATGAAGATTAAATAAAGGTTAAATCAACGGTAGGTAAGGTTAAATGAAGGTTAAATAAAGGTTAAAGGTTAATTTAAAGTTAAATAATAATACAGTAACCAGAGCATCCAGCCAGATACCTGTTGCTTATTTGAGTCTAAAATAAAGAACATACAAATCAAGGTATTTTTCAACAAAACATTTGACTTTTGGATACTACTGTACAGACTCACAATCCTGCCTGAAAGTAATACCAGCGACTGAGTCTGGTTAAGCTAGTCAGTTAATGGTTAAGGAAATGTCAGACTCAGATCTCAAATGGTCAACACTGCCACAATCCACAATCCAAAGGCCTTCTGTTGCAGTATGTCATACCACATATCACTGTCAGACTGTTGTGGTGTGTGTGTGTGTGTGTGTGTGTGTGTGTGTGTGTGTGTGTGTGGCACTGGAAGATATTTTAGCTACAGGCTTTTAAAGGCTAAAAAGTCTCACTTTAAATACTGTAGGACATCAGAGAGAGAGAGAGAGAGAGAGGGGTACTTAAACTAATATGACATTTGAATGTGTATTCCTTTGAAACTTGTGAGTGTAATGTTTACTGTTCATTTTCTTTTGTTTATTTCACTTTTTGTTTATTATGTATTTCACTTGCTTAGGCAACGTAAATAATGTTTCCCATGCCAATAAAGACCATTGAATTGAATTTAGAGAGAGAGAGAGTGAGAGAGAGCCAAAGAGAGAGAGACACAGTGAGGGAGCAAGAAATAGAGAGAGGGAGAGAGAAACAAGAGAGAGAGAAAGGGAGAGAGAGAAATAGAGATAGAGAGAAACAAGAGAGAGAGAAAGGGAGAGAGAGAAATAGAGGGAGAGAGAGAAGGAGAGAGAAACAAGAGAGATAGTGAGAGTGAGAGAGAGGGAGGAGGGAACCAGTCCACTTGGAGATGGTGATTAATTGTACATCATGGTGATTCATTGTACTGTAACTGCAGAGTGCAGTTTTAAGAGTGGAGAATTAAGATTCACTATGAAAAACGACAGAACTCCTGACCTTCGTCACAATCACGTAACACAAACTATGAGCGTAGGGGTTGTTAGAAGTAAGTCCAAACCCACTGTTGAATGGTCTGTGGATAGTTAGCTGCAGATTGAGAACGGTTCTGTGGGTAGTTAGCTGCAGATTGAGAATGGTTCTGTGGATAGTTAGCTGAAGATTGAGAATGGTTCTGTGGGTAGTTTGCTGCAGATTGAGTATGATTGGGAACGGTTCTGTGGGTAGTTAGCTGCAGATTGAGTATGATTGGGAATGGTTCTGTGGGTAGTTTGCTGCAGATTGAGAACGGTTCTGTGGGTAGTTAGCTGCAGATTGAGAATGGTTCTGTGGGTAGTTAGCTGCAGATTGAGAATGGTTCTGTGGGTAGTTAGCTGCAGATTGAGAATGGTTCTGTGGGTAGTTAGCTGCAGATTGAGAATGGTTCTGTGGGTAGTTAGCTGCAGATTGAGAATGGTTCTGTGGGTAGTTAGCTGCAGATTGAGAATGGTTCTGTGGGTAGTTAGCTGCAGATTGAGAATGGTTCTGTGGGTAGTTAGATGCAGATTGAGAATGGTTCTGTGGGTAGTTAGCTGCAGATTGAGAATGGTTCTGTGGGTAGTTAGCTGCAGATTGAGAATGGTTCTGTGGGTAGTTTGCTGCAGATTGAGAACAGGTGTGTGGGTAGTTAGCTGCTGATTGAGAATGGTTCTGTGGGTAGTTAGCTGCAGATTGAGAATGGTTCTGTGGGTAGTTAGCTGCAGATTGAGAACGGTTCTGTGGGTAGTTAGCTGCAGATTGAGAACGGTTCTGTGGGTAGTTGGCTGCAGATTGAGAATGGTTCTGTGGGTAGTTGGCTGCAGATTGAGAACGGTTCTGTGGGTAGTTAGCTGCAGATTGAGAATGGTTATGTGGGTAGTTAGCTGCTGATTGAGAATGGTTCTGTGGGTAGTTAGCTGCAGATTGAGAATGGTTCTGTGGGTAGTTAGCTGCAGATTGAGTATGATTGGGAATGGTTCTGTGGGTAGTTTGCTGCAGATTGAGTATGATTGAGAATGGTTCTGTGGGTAGTTTGCTGCAGATTGAGAACGGTTCTGTGGATAGTTAGTTGCAGATTGAGAACGGTTCTGTGGGTAGTTAGCTGCAGATTGAGAACGGTTCTGTGGGTAGTTAGCTGTTGATTGAGAACGGTTCTGTGGATAGTTAGCTGCAGATTGAGAATGTTCTGTGGGTAGTTTGCTGCAGATTGAGAATGGTTCTGTGGGTAGTTAGCTGCAGATTGAGAACGGTTCTGTGGGTAGTTAGCTGCAGATTGAGAACGGTTCTGTGGGTAGTTAGCTGTAGATTGAGAACGGTTCTGTGGGTAGTTAGCTGCAGTTGAGAATGGTTCTGTGGGTAGTTAGCTGCAGATTGAGAACGGTTCTGTGGGTAGTTTGCTGCAGATTGATAACGGTTCTGTGGGTAGTTAGCTGCAGATTGAGATTGGTTCTGTGGGTAGTTAGATGCAGATTGAGAATGGTTCTGTGGGTAGTTAGCTGCAGATTGAGAATGGTTCTGTGGGTAGTTAGCTGCAGATTGAGAATGGTTCTGTGGGTAGTTAGCTGCAGATTGAGAATGGTTCTCTGGGTAGTTAGCTGCAGATTGAGAATGGTTCTGTAGGTAGTAATCTGCAGATTGAGAACGGTTCTGTCTGCTCTCTCTTTTCTCCTCTTTTCCTTCTTTTTCTTTGAGGGGAAAGAACGAGATACAAAACACATTCTCTTGACGAAAAGCATCCAACAGGAACACAGCAAACCAAAATAGAAGCAGCTATTTCTGCTGTTATTTTTTAGAAAAGGTGACATGCTCTATTTTAAATTAGAACATCATAAAGTCAGTCTGAACTCTTTTGTCTGCCTTCTAGCCTCCAGCCTATGACTCATGAGAGGTATGCAGTGACGTCAGTCCATAGTACTCACCCCTAGTACCAATAAAGCATTGATATTCAACTAGCTTGTTCATTGACCATTGATTTGATTCGACCAATCAAGAGGATAACTCACTTACCTTCACTTAGTCTACATACCTCGGGAGGTTGCGGAGGACGGGCTCGTGGTAATGGCCAGAGCGGAATAGGTGGAATGGTATCAAATACATCAAACCCATGGTTTCCATGGTTTCCATGGGTTTGATGGCATTCCGCTCACGCTGTTACAGCCATTATTATGAGCCGTCCTCCCCTCAGTAGCATCCACTGCTACATATCAATCTGCTTCTTGTTTGAACAGATGGTTTGATATATGATATTACCAACAGGTAATTCTCTACAGCGATTATCTTTAGAATTAGATTTACAGTTAATGAGTTGACGTCGATTGCACTTGTTTTATGTGGCCCATCGGGGCAAAATTGGAATTGAAATGCTTTGATGGACAAGCTTCAGTCACATATTGGTTGTACAGTACCTTCAGAAAGTAAAAACATATGAGGGTGTTACAGCCTGATTTCAAAATGTATTAAATATATGTATTTTCTATCAACTATCTGCACACAATACAGAGTGAATGACAGAGTGAAAACATGTTTTTAGAAATTGCTGTACATTTATTGAAAGTAAATACAGAAATATCTAATTTACATACTGAATGTATTCAACCCCCTGAGTCAATACGTGTTAGAATCACCTTTGGCAGCTGAGTCTTTCTGGGTAAGTCTCTAAGAGCATTGCACACCCGGATTGTACAATATTTGCACATTACTCTGAAAAAACATTCTTCAAGCTCTTTCAAATTGGTTGTTGATCACTGCTAGACAGCTATTTTCAAGTCTTGCCATAGATTTCCATGCCGATTTAAGTCAAAACTGTAACTTGGCCACTCAGGAATATTCAATGTCATCTTGATAAGCAGCACCAGTGTATATTTGGCCTGGTGTTTTAGGTTATTGTCCTGCTGAATTTGTCTTCCAGTGTCTGTTGGAAAGCAGAGTGAAGCAGGTTTTCCTCAAGGATTTTTACTGTGCTTAGCTCCATTCGATATATTTTTTTTATCCTAAAAACTACAATGTTGTTGATCCATCCTCAGTTTTCTCCTATCACAGCCATTAAACTCTATAACTGTTTTAAAGACACCATTTGCCTCATGGGGAAATCCCTCTTCAGCAACTGAGTTAGGAAGGACTCCTGTATATTTGTAGTAACTGGGTGTATTGATAAACCATCCAAAGTGTAATTAATAACTTCACCATGCTCAAAGGGATATTCAATGAATGCTTAATTTGTTTTATTTTTATCCATCTACCAATACGTGCCCTTCTTTGCAAGGTATTGGAAAACCTCCCTTGTCTTTGTGGTTGAATCTGTGTTTGAAATTGACTACTCAACTGAGGGTTCTTACAGATAATTGTACGTGTGGGGTGCAGAGATGTGGTAATCATGAAAAAAATAATGTTAAACACAATTATTGCACATGGAGTGAGTCCATGCAAGATGCCCTTGTTGTGACCCCGGGAAGATGCCCCCTGGTGATGCCCCTTGACCGTTTCCACGCTTTGTTGTGTTACAGCTATACCCACCATTATGTGAAAATGAAATTGTGTTTAAAGATTTTTTTTACAAGTAAATTAAAAAATGAAAAGCTGAAATGTCTTGAGTCAATAAGTGTTTATGAGTCCGCCAGATCAGAGGCAGTAGGTAAGTGCGTGAATTGGACAATTTCCCTGTCCTGTTAAGCATTCAAAATGTAAGGAGTACTTTTGGACGTCAGGGAAAATGTATTGAATAAAACGTACATTATTGTCTTTAAAAAAATGTAGTGGAGTAAAAGTTGTAAAAAACATAACGAGTAAAGTACAGATACCCCCCAAAACTACTAAAGTAGTTCTTTAACGTATTTTTACACTACTGGCTGCCACCACAATCCTATTTTCATCGGTTTGAAGATTGAATGACTCGGCTTCAGTCCGACACTCGGCTCGGCTGTTTCCGTGAGCGTCGAGCAGTTGAACCGCTTCGAAATCGAAACACCTTCAAGGACTTTTGAATTAAGTGGAATTGCAGTCTCGCTTCACTCCCGACAGCTCCTATAACATACAACAGAGAGGTATCCCTCTTACCATCAGGTTCCTACAGGTATTTTGGGGTTTTTATACAAAAGTTACAGCTTTATCAGAAATATTCAATGGAATGCGAAATGAAACAAACGTATACCTGTGCGAGCGAGAGGAGTGTGTAGGTAGTGAACTCTCAGCGAAATGTGATCTCTGCTACAGTTTAACGAGTTCGTTTATTATTAATGTAACGTTTTAATTCACGTTTAGAATATGAAATACGACTCAAGCGGGTGCAATTCTGGCATCTCACATCAATTGAGAAAGACAAAGTCATAGCGCAGGGCTATTCTATACTGACCCATGGAGATAGGTCTGACTTGTGTTGTAGTGTGAGCTAATACTATTTATTATAACATGTCTCTTTGAAAGTATCCCTGGAGAATAGATGATATGGGAGAGTACATTGAATTGTTAGCTGATTTTCCTGTGAAAGAACAAGGCATATTGTGGCTATAGTGGACAGTCAACATAGTATAACTGTTTTAAAATGACAGTTGGGCTACTGGCAAATTGGGTTCATTAAAAGTCAGAATAACGTTTTGTGTGGCAAGGGGTCTGCTCTACACCTGCAATATTATCGACTGGGTATGACAGTAGTCAGTCAAATTAAAGTAGGCACATGTGTGAAGGCTTTCAAATGTTATTCATCTCTCCTCTTTAGGTCATTACTGAAAAGGAAATTGGACATAAAGCTGTTGGATAACCATATTTCTGAGTTGTGAACAAGGCTACAGTAGTGAGCTAAATTCAAACAAGTGAATGAAATTAGTGATGATTAAAAGCAGCTGCCTAATTCCCCGCTAGTGGAGACTGAGGGATCTACATGTTTTTGTCTGTAGGTTGGTTGCGACACACTCACAGATTAGTTTGAATCAGACGCAAATTACTTATGTGAAATTAATGGGGGGTTTTTTATTAAAAAAAAAAAAAGAGTCCACCATCACGCATTCATGTCCAGTACACGATTTTATCTAATACGAATTTCAATTAGTTGTTTCTGTGTTAGCTAGGTGGCCAACGTTAGCTAGACTAGGGGTCAGGGTTAGCTAACATGCTAGCTAAATAGTTTTAAAAAGTACCGTAGTAAGTAGTTGCTAAAGTTGTCCATCATGGGATTCGAACATGCCACATTTTGGTTGCTAGACCTTTGCGTTATACGCCCATCCGTTCTGCCCGACAAACCTCCCTCCTATCGTCTCTGTATTAAGTGACTTGCTGCCTTTATCTGTATGTAAATGCATTGTCTAGAAAATAGTGTGGTGGACATGTAAAGAAACAAATACATGTTTGTCGTTTTCATGAATTTCGCATTAAATCATTGGTTTATTTCACGATAATTTGTAAAAGTGGGTTGCGAACTAGAGGAGACAGGTGTTTGTTTGGTCTGTATGTTTGCCAAAGGCATCACATAGGTGTACTTTATTCATGTATATATGTTGATGTATGTACTGTGCATGTTTGATGTAGTATGTGTGTGGTTTATACTACATTATATTTAGCTGTTACTGTGTGACATGTGTATGTTAATGATTACACATGTTTATGTACACACACACACAAACTGTAGATGCCTACAGTATTTGGCTGAGATGCTAATGATGTACCTTAGCCCAGAGAACAACATGCAGTTCATGTTCTTTTGCGTTTTTCTTTCGTTGACCCATGAACCACGTGTTTACTGTGAAGTCAGCAAGGTCGTTTATAGGATATCTTGGCTCTCTAGGTCCACAGAGTGTTCATGTACAACCCACCTCTTGCTCTTATCACCTGTTTATTGACTGTGAGTACACTGAATCAATTAATCTGTAATATAGCTAACAGTCATGTCCTGGATCAACTTTAATTTCAAAACATTTGGATTGAATTATCATGGGGATATGATATCCAAATAAACTGCTTTCATCTATTAGTAACATGATTGCACCGTGCAATGTGAGCTAACCCAATGCTTTCAGATTTTTTCATATCTTAAAAAGTAGAAGTACTTAACTTGCTATTATGGGCAAAATACGATTTAGAACAATGACACAGTTTAAAAAAATATATTTTCCTTCGGGAGTGTCCTGGACTTGTTCAAACTGCCTTCTTTACGGCCCATAGGTATTGTTCTGTAATCAGATTTAGAATCCGTTTCATAGGTATTGTTCTGTAATCAGATTTAGAATCTGTTTCATAGGTATTGTTCTGTAATCAGATTTAGAATCCGTTTCATAGGTATTGTTCTGTAGTCAGAGTTAGAATCCGTTTCATAGGTATTGTTCTGTAGTCAGATTTAGAATCTGTTTCATAGGTATTGTTCTGTAATCAGATTTAGAATCCGTTTCATAGGTATTGTTCTGTAATCAGATTTAGAATCTGTTTCATCGGTATTGTTCTGTAATCAGATTTAGAATCCGTTTCAAAGGTATTGTTCTGTAGTCAGATTTAGAATCTGTTTCATAGGTATTGTTCTGTAATCAGATTTAGAATCCGTTTCATAGGTATTGTTCTGTAATCAGATTTAGAATCCGTTTCATAGGTATTGTTCTGTAATCAGAGATAGCCGTTTCATAGGTATTGTTCTGTAATCAGATTTAGAATCCGTTTCATAGGTATTGTTCTGTAATCAGATTTAGAATCTGTTTCATAGTTATTGTTCTGTAATCAGATTTAGAATCCGTTTCATAGGTATTGTTCTGTAATCAGATTTAGTATCTGTTTCATAGGTATTGTTCTGTAATCAGATTTAGAATCCGTTTCATAGGTATTGTTCTGTAATCAGATTTAGAATCTGTTTCATAGGTATTGTTCTGTAATCAGATTTAGAATCCGTTTCATAGGTATTGTTCTGTAATCAGATTTAGAATCCATTTCATAGGTATTGTTCTGTAGTCAGATTTAGAATCTGTTTCATAGGTATTGTTCTGTAATCAGATTTAGAATCCGTTTCATAGGTATTGTTCTGTAATCAGATTTAGAATCTGTTTCATAGGTATTGTTCTGTAATCAGATTTAGAATCTGTTTCAAGGATTACATGCTGGGTAATTGCACATTAACAGAATTACACTGAGACTCATATTTCTCACTGTAAAAAATGTATGCCAAACCAAAAAAACAAATGATTTTCAAAGTTTAAACAAACCGTACAGCTCTATGCACAAGGACTATTTGGAACAATTTACACAGTATTACTGGCTTTGCATCTGCTCAGTTCTTCCAGTAAATGTGTTTTTGTGAAATTTTCAGGTTAAATCTCCCACCGAGTTTATACGAACACGTTTTTCCAAAAACTCTGTTAAATATCTGCACCGAATTAAGATTCAAAGATGCCTGCAGAAAGAATGAGGTGTCTGCACACTGTAACATTACTGCATAATCGTAGCGGGTTTCCAAACACGTTAGCTCTATTAGCTATGCTGTCTATGATGTTACGGTGTGTGTAGCGGTTTGACTTGGACCAGTTTTTTTTCGCCTGGTCACATACTGCTGATGTGTTGTGCATTTAGAATTTGATTCTGTCTTAAAGTTTCTTAAACGGAACAAAACAGGAATTAACATACCTGAATTTGTCCAATGTACTGTAATGATTACACCCTATATCAGCTACAGTGCCTTGCGAAAGTATTCGGCCCCCTTGAACTTTGCAAACTTTTGCCACATTTCAGGCTTCAAACATAAAGATATAAAACTGTATTTTTTTGTGAAGAATCAACAACAAGTGGCACACAATCATGAAGTGGAACGACATTTATTGGATATTTAAAACTTTTTTAACAAATCAAAAACTGAAAAATTGGGCGTGCAAAATTATTCAGCCCCTTTACTTTCAGTGCAGCAAACTCTCTCCAGAAGTTCAGTGAGGATCTCTGAATGATCCAATGTTGACCTAAATGACTAATGATGATAAATACAATCCACCTGTGTGTAATCAAGTCTCCGTATAAATGCACCTGCACTGTGATAGTCTCAGAGGTCCGTTAAAAGCGCAGAGAGCATCATGAAGAACAAGGAACACACCAGGCAGGTCCGAGATACTGTTGTGAAGAAGTTTAAAGCCGGATTTGGATACAAAAAGATTTCCCAAGCTTTAAACACCCCAAGGAGCACTGTGCAAGCGATAATATTGAAATGGAAGGAGTATCAGACCACTGCAAATCTACCAAGACCTGGCCGTCCCTCTAAACTTTCAGCTCATACAAGGAGAAGACTGATCAGAGATGCAGCCAAGAGGCCCATGATCACTCTGGATGAACTGCAGAGATCTACAGCTGAGGTGGGAGACTCTGTCCATAGGACAACAATCAGTCGTATATTGCACAAATCTGGCCTTTATGGAAGAGTGGCAAGAAGAAAGCCATTTCTTAAAGATATCCATAAAAAGTGTTGTTTAAAGTTTGCCACAAGCCACCTGGGAGACACACCAAACATGTGGAAGAAGGTGCTCTGGTAAGATGAAACCAAAATTGAACTTTTTGGCAACAATGCAAAACGTTATGTTTGGCGTAAAAGCAACACACCATCCCCACTGTCAAACATGGTGGTGGCAGCATCATGGTTTGGGCCTGCTTTTCTTCAGCAGGGACAGGGAAGATGGTTAAAATTGATGGGAAGATGGATGGAGCCAAATACAGGACCATTCTGGAAGAGAACCTGATGGAGTCTGCGAAAGACCTGAGACTGGGACGGAGATTTGTCTTCCAACAAGACAATGATCCAAAACATAAAGCAAAGTCTACAATGGAATGGTTCAAAAATAAACATATCCAGGTGTTAGAATGGCCAAGTCAAAGTCCAGACCTGAATCAAATCGAGAATCTGTGGCAAGAACTGAAAACTGCTGTTCACAAATGCTCTCCATCCAACCTCACTGAGCTCGAGCTGTTTTGCAAGGAGGAATGGGAAAAAATTTCAGTCTCTCGATGTGCAAAACTGATAGAGACATACCCCAAGCGACTTACAGCTGTAATCGCAGCAAAAGGTGGCGCTACAAAGTATTAACTTAAGGGGGCTGAATAATTTTGCACGCCCAATTTTTCAGTTTTTGATTTGTTAAAAAACGTTTGAAATATCCAATAAATGTCGTTCCACTTCATGATTGTGTCCCACTTGTTGTTGATTCTTCACAAAAAAATACAGTTTTATATCTTTATGTTTGAAGCCTGAAATGTGGCAAAAGGTCGCAAAGTTCAAGGGGGCCGAATACTTTCCCAAGGCACTGTAGATGCAGGCAAGAGTGTTTAAGGCGAGATTGAATGTCACTGTCTGTCACCTCAAATTTGTCTCTCGACCTATGCGCATCTACATTGGAAACTTTAATTTGAAGGCTAGGATGTAGCAACATCATGATGGGTACAGGGGAAATGTGAGTATCATGTAGTAGCCTAAACCTATCAATGTTACATTAAACTGGGTGTATGGAATATGAATGACCAGGTTCACCTGGAATGCTTTTCCAACAGTCTTGAAGGAGTTCCCACATATGCTGGGCACTTGTTGGCTGCTTTACCTTCACTCAGCGGTCCAACTCATCCCAAACCATCTCAATTGGTTTGAGGTTGTGTGATTGTGGAGGACAGGTCATCTGATGCAGCACCTCCATCACTCGTTCTTGGTCAAATAGCCCTTACACAGCCTGGAGGTGCGTTGGGTCATTGGCCTGTTGAAAAACAAATGGTAGTCCACTCAGCACAAACCAGATGGGATGCCGTATCGCTGCAAAAGTGCTGTGGTAGCCATGCTGGTTAAGTGTGCCTTGAATTCTAGATAAATCACTGACTGTGTCACCAGGAAAGCACCATCACGCCTCCTCCTCCATTCTTCACGGCGGGAACCACACATGCAGAGATCATCCGTTCACCTACTCTGCGTCTCACTAAGACACAGCGGTTGGAACCAAAAATCTCAAATTTGGACCAAAGGACAGATTTCCACTGGTCTAATGTCCATTGCTCGTGTTTCTTGGCCCACGCAAGTCTCTTCTTATTGGTGTCCATTAGTAGTGGTGTCTTTGCAGCAATTCGACCATGAAGGCCTGATTCATGCAGTCTGCTCTGAAAAGTTGATGTTGAGATGTGTCTGTTACTTGAACTCTGTGAAGCATTTATTTGGGCTGTAATCTGAGGTGCAGTTAACTCTAATGAACTTATCCTCTGCAGCAGAGGTAACTCTGGGTATTCCTTTCCTGTGGCGGTTCTCATGAGAGACAGTTTCATCATAGCGCTTGATGGTTTTTGCGACTGCACTTGAAGATACATTTAACATTCTTGATATTTTCTGGGTTGACTGACCTTCGTGTCTTAAAGTAATGATTGACTATCATTTCTCTTTGCTTATTTGAGCGGTTCTTTCCATAATATGGACTTGGTCTTTTTCCAAATAGGGCTATCTTCTGTATATCACC